>NW_027175483.1:0-186342 GCF_028021215.1 Eschrichtius robustus | reverse complement strand
TCCATCGGTAGCTTGCCTTGGGTGGTAGAGTCATTGTCACAATGCTGATTCTTCCTATCCAAGAAGACCGTATGTCTCTCCATGTGTTTGTATCACCTTGCATTGCTTTCATCAGTGTCTTATGATTTTCTGCATCCAGGTCTTTTGTCTCCTTAGGTAGGCTGAGTCCTAGATATTTTATGCTTTTTGTGGTAATGGTAAATAGGAGGGTTTTCTTACTTTCCCTCTCAGATGTTTCATCATTAGTATATAGGAATGCCAGCGATTTCAGTCCATTCATTTTGTATCACGCTACTTTACCAGATTCATTGATTACCTCTCGGAGTTTCCTGGTAGCCTCTTTAGGAATCCGTATATATAGTAGCATGTCATCTGCCAACAGTGGCAGCTTTACTTCTTCTTTCCAGCACTGTGTTTTGAAAGCAAACAAGGTGTCTGCCTTCAGGGTTTGACAGCTAGAGATGCCATTTAAATAACAGCTGGCATTTAGAGTTGTTGCCAGAATGAGTTTTCGGACGGGATTGCATGAAGGGAATGCATGTCTCGTGCAAAACAGAACATGAAATTTGGGAGACTACCGGAGTGTGCATTTTGGACGGCATTTGCTTCCTTCAGTACAAACATGCTGCAAATAGAGTCCACAGTCTCTGGAGACAGGGTCTTCAGGACAGTCATGAAGTTAAAATGAGGCCCTCAGGTTTGGCCCTAATTCAGTACGATTGGTGTCCTTGGCTTGTAGATGGCTATGTTTGTCTTGTTACCCTCTCTGTATATATCAATGGGCTCATTTCTGTTAGGTCATGTAATCTGTGGTCCTTGCTTCCGGCAGCCCCAGCAAATTAATGCACCCTTCATCATGAAGGATGAGGCTTTCTCTTTTGATCATCCTATAAGTCCTGAAAAGAAAAGACAGCCCTTTCAAGGAAAAAAGGGGTCTGCATGACCAGCTGTTTCCACAGTCTCCAGTGGGTCAGACTTCCCTGAATAGTTTAGACTTCCCAGCCCTCACAATACTTTAAGACAATTCAGTGAGATCTCTCAATCTCAATCTCTCGTGCTCTCTTCCCTCCCCTCCAACCCACCTCAGGCAGCTAAGTGGGTTCTGTTCCTCGGTAGAACGCAGACTAAAACACTTGTGTTATACCCAGTAGTGGAACTATGGGGTCATCAGGTAACTGCCTTTGTAAGTTTTGAAGCAAAGATAAGAAGAGATTTTTCGAAGTGTTTGCTACATTGGACATTCCACCAGCAAAGTATAAGACGTCCATTTCTTCCGTATGCTTTGTATTTTTTCTTTTATTTTTTGAACTTTAATTTTATTTTAATTTTTATTTTCTTTAATCAGTCAGCAGTTTTATACACATCAGTGTATACATAGCAATCCCTTTGCCCAGTTCAGCACACCACCATCACCGCCCCACCGCGGTTTTCTCCCCTTGGTGTGCATACGTTTGTGGTCTCCATCTGTGTCTCAACTTCTGCCCTGCAAACCGGTTCGTATGGACCCTTTCTCTAGGTTCCAC
Source organism: Eschrichtius robustus (assembly GCF_028021215.1). Classification (NCBI taxonomy): domain Eukaryota; kingdom Metazoa; phylum Chordata; class Mammalia; order Artiodactyla; family Eschrichtiidae; genus Eschrichtius; species Eschrichtius robustus. Next base: position 184,819 of record NW_027175483.1, on the reverse strand, counting down.
ATACACGCGTGAATGTACGATATTTGTTGTTCCCTTTCTGACTGACTTCACTCTGTATGACAGTCTCTACATCCATCCGCGTCTCAACAAATGACTCAGTGTCGTTCCTCTTGATGGCTGAGGAATAGTCCATTGTATATGTGTACCACCACTTCCTTATCCATTGGCCTGTCGATGGGCATTTCGGTGGCTTCCATGACCGGGGTGTTGTAAATACTGCTGCAGTGAACACTGGGGTGCATGTGTCTTTTGGAAGTCCGCCTTTCTCTGGCTATATGCCCAGCAGTGGGATGCCTGGCTCGTATGGTAGTTGTAGTCTTCGTTTTTTAAGGAACCTCCATACTGTTCTCCATAGTGACTGTATCAATGTACGCTCCCACCAACAGGGCAAGCGTGCTGCCTTTCTCCACACCCTCTCCAGCATTTATTGTTTCTAGATGTTTTGATGCTGGCCATTCTGACCGGTGTGAGATGATATCTCCTCCTAGTTTTGATTTGCCTTTCCGTAACGATTAAGGATGGGGAGCCATCTTTCATGTGTTTGTGGGCAACCTGTCTATCTTCTTGGGGGAAATGTCTCTTTAGGTCTTCAGCCCACTCTTGGATTGCGTGTTTTGTGTTTTTTGATATTGAGCTGCATGAGCTGCTCGTAAATTTTGGAGATGAATCCTTTGTCAGTTGCTTCCTTTGCAAATATGTTCTTCCATTCTGAGGGTGGTCTTTGCGTCTTGTGTATGGTTTCCTTGGCTGTGCAAAAGCTTTTCAGTTGCCTTAGGTGCCGTTTGTTTATTTTTGTTTTTATTTCCACTTCTCTAGGAGGTGGTCCAAAAGGATCTTGCTGTGATTTCTGTCATAGAGTGTTCTGCTTACGTGTTCCCCGAAGAAGAGTCTGATCGTGTCTGTCCTTACATTTAGGTGTTTAATCCATTTTGAGTTCCTTTTTGAGTATGGGGTTAGGGAGTGTTCTCATGTCATACTTTTCCATGTCCCTGTCCGGTTTTCCCAGCACCACTGCTTGAAGAGGCTGTCCTTGCACCACTCTCTCTTCTCTCCTTCTTTATCAAACATAAGGTGACCATAAGTGCGTGTGTTTAACTCTGGGCTCTCTGTCCTGTTCCATGGATCTCTATTTCTGTTTCTGTGCCAGTACCATAATGCCTTGATTACTGTAGCTTTGCGGTATCGTCGGAAGTCAGGGAGCCTGCTTCCTCCAGCTCCATTTGTCGCTTTCAAGATTGCTTTGGCTATTCGGGGTCTTTTGTGTTCCCACACAAACGGGGAGGTTTCTGGTTCTAGATCTGTGAAAAGTGCCAGTGGTAGTTTGATAGGGATTGCATTCCATCGGTAGCTTGCCTTGGGTGGTAGAGTCATTGTCACAATGCTGATTCTTCCTATCCAAGAAGACCGTATGTCTCTCCATGTGTTTGTATCACCTTGCATTGCTTTCATCAGTGTCTTATGATTTTCTGCATCCAGGTCTTTTGTCTCCTTAGGTAGGCTGAGTCCTAGATATTTTATGCTTTTTGTGGTAATGGTAAATAGGAGGCTTTTCTTACTTTCCCTCTCAGATGTTTCATCATTAGTATATAGGAATGCCAGCGATTTCAGTCCATTCATTTTGTATCACGCTACTTTACCAGATTCATTGATTACCTCTCGGAGTTTCCTGGTAGCCTCTTTAGGAATCCGTATATATAGTAGCATGTCATCTGCCAACAGTGGCAGCTTTACTTCTTCTTTCCAGCACTGTGTTTTGAAAGCAAACAAGGTGTCTGCCTTCAGGGTTTGACAGCTAGAGATGCCATTTAAATAACAGCTGGCATTTAGAGTTGTTGCCAGAATGAGTTTTCGGACGGGATTGCATGAAGGGAATGCATGTCTCGTGCAAAACAGAACATGAAATTTGGGAGACTACCGGAGTGTGCATTTTGGACGGCATTTGCTTCCTTCAGTACAAACATGCTGCAAATAGAGTCCACAGTCTCTGGAGACAGGGTCTTCAGGACAGTCATGAAGTTAAAATGAGGCCCTCAGGTTTGGCCCTAATTCAGTACGATTGGTGTCCTTGGCTTGTAGATGGCTATGTTTGTCTTGTTACCCTCTCTGTATATATCAATGGGCTCATTTCTGTTAGGTCATGTAATCTGTGGTCCTTGCTTCCGGCAGCCCCAGCAAATTAATGCACCCTTCATCATGAAGGATGAGGCTTTCTCTTTTGATCATCCTATAAGTCCTGAAAAGAAAAGACAGCCCTTTCAAGGAACAAAGGGGTCTGCATGACCAGCTGTTTCCACAGTCTCCAGTGGGTCAGACTTCCCTGAATAGTTTAGACTTCCCAGCCCTCACAATACTTTAAGACAATTCAGTGAGATCTCTCAATCTCAATCTCTCGTGCTCTCTTCCCTCCCCTCCAACCCACCTCAGGCAGCTAAGTGGGTTCTGTTCCTCGGTAGAACGCAGACTAAAACACTTGTGTTATACCCAGTAGTGGAACTATGGGGTCATCAGGTAACTGCCTTTGTAAGTTTTGAAGCAAAGATAAGAAGAGATTTTTCGAAGTGTTTGCTACATTGGACATTCCACCAGCAAAGTATAAGACGTCCATTTCTTCCATATGCTTTGTATTTTTTCTTTTATTTTTTGAACTTTAATTTTATTTTAATTTTTATTTTCTTTAATCAGTCAGCAGTTTTATACACATCAGTGTATACATAGCAATCCCTTTGCCCAGTTCAGCACACCACCATCACCGCCCCACCGCGGTTTTCTCCCCTTGGTGTGCATACGTTTGTGGTCTCCATCTGTGTCTCAACTTCTGCCCTGCAAACCGGTTCGTATGGACCCTTTCTCTAGGTTCCACATACACGCGTGAATGTACGATATTTGTTGTTCCCTTTCTGACTGACTTCACTCTGTATGACAGTCTCTACATCCATCCGCGTCTCAACAAATGACTCAGTGTCGTTCCTCTTGATGGCTGAGGAATAGTCCATTGTATATGTGTACCACCACTTCCTTATCCATTGGCCTGTCGATGGGCATTTCGGTGGCTTCCATGACCGGGGTGTTGTAAATACTGCTGCAGTGAACACTGGGGTGCATGTGTCTTTTGGAAGTCCGCCTTTCTCTGGCTATATGCCCAGCAGTGGGATGGCTGGCTCGTATGGTAGTTGTAGTCTTCGTTTTTTAAGGAACCTCCATACTGTTCTCCATAGTGACTGTATCAATGTACGCTCCCACCAACAGGGCAAGCGTGCTGCCTTTCTCCACACCCTCTCCAGCATTTATTGTTTCTAGATGTTTTGATGCTGGCCATTCTGACCGGTGTGAGATGATATCTCCTCCTCGTTTTGATTTGCCTTTCCGTAACGATTAAGGATGGGGAGCCATCTTTCATGTGTTTGTGGGCAACCTGTCTATCTTCTTGGGGGAAATGTCTCTTTAGGTCTTCAGCCCACTCTTGGATTGCGTGTTTTGTGTTTTTTGATATTGAGCTGCATGAGCTGCTCGTAAATTTTGGAGATGAATCCTTTGTCAGTTGCTTCCTTTGCAAATATGTTCTTCCATTCTGAGGGTGGTCTTTGCGTCTTGTGTATGGTTTCCTTGGCTGTGCAAAAGCTTTTCAGTTGCCTTAGGTGCCGTTTGTTTATTTTTGTTTTTATTTCCACTTCTCTAGGAGGTGGTCCAAAAGGATCTTGCTGTGATTTCTGTCATAGAGTGTTCTGCTTACGTGTTCCCCGAAGAAGAGTCTGATCGTGTCTGTCCTTACATTTAGGTGTTTAATCCATTTTGAGTTCCTTTTTGAGTATGGGGTTAGGGAGTGTTCTCATGTCATACTTTTCCATGTCCCTGTCCGGTTTTCCCAGCACCACTGCTTGAAGAGGCTGTCCTTGCACCACTCTCTCTTCTCTCCTTCTTTATCAAACATAAGGTGACCATAAGTGCGTGTGTTTAACTCTGGGCTCTCTGTCCTGTTCCATGGATCTCTATTTCTGTTTCTGTGCCAGTACCATAATGCCTTGATTACTGTAGCTTTGCGGTATCGTCGGAAGTCAGGGAGCCTGCTTCCTCCAGCTCCATTTGTCGCTTTCAAGATTGCTTTGGCTATTCGGGGTCTTTTGTGTTCCCACACAAACGGGGAGGTTTCTGGTTCTAGATCTGTGAAAAGTGCCAGTGGTAGTTTGATAGGGATTGCATTCCATCGGTAGCTTGCCTTGGGTGGTAGAGTCATTGTCACAATGCTGATTCTTCCTATCCAAGAAGACCGTATGTCTCTCCATGTGTTTGTATCACCTTGCATTGCTTTCATCAGTGTCTTATGATTTTCTGCATCCAGGTCTTTTGTCTCCTTAGGTAGGCTGAGTCCTAGATATTTTATGCTTTTTGTGGTAATGGTAAATAGGAGGCTTTTCTTACTTTCCCTCTCAGATGTTTCATCATTAGTATATAGGAATGCCAGCGATTTCAGTCCATTCATTTTGTATCACGCTACTTTACCAGATTCATTGATTACCTCTCGGAGTTTCCTGGTAGCCTCTTTAGGAATCCGTATATATAGTAGCATGTCATCTGCCAACAGTGGCAGCTTTACTTCTTCTTTCCAGCACTGTGTTTTGAAAGCAAACAAGGTGTCTGCCTTCAGGGTTTGACAGCTAGAGATGCCATTTAAATAACAGCTGGCATTTAGAGTTGTTGCCAGAATGAGTTTTCGGACGGGATTGCATGAAGGGAATGCATGTCTCGTGCAAAACAGAACATGAAATTTGGGAGACTACCGGAGTGTGCATTTTGGACGGCATTTGCTTCCTTCAGTACAAACATGCTGCAAATAGAGTCCACAGTCTCTGGAGACAGGGTCTTCAGGACAGTCATGAAGTTAAAATGAGGCCCTCAGGTTTGGCCCTAATTCAGTACGATTGGTGTCCTTGGCTTGTAGATGGCTATGTTTGTCTTGTTACCCTCTCTGTATATATCAATGGGCTCATTTCTGTTAGGTCATGTAATCTGTGGTCCTTGCTTCCGGCAGCCCCAGCAAATTAATGCACCCTTCATCATGAAGGATGAGGCTTTCTCTTTTGATCATCCTATAAGTCCTGAAAAGAAAAGACAGCCCTTTCAAGGAACAAAGGGGTCTGCATGACCAGCTGTTTCCACAGTCTCCAGTGGGTCAGACTTCCCTGAATAGTTTAGACTTCCCAGCCCTCACAATACTTTAAGACAATTCAGTGAGATCTCTCAATCTCAATCTCTCGTGCTCTCTTCCCTCCCCTCCAACCCACCTCAGGCAGCTAAGTGGGTTCTGTTCCTCGGTAGAACGCAGACTAAAACACTTGTGTTATACCCAGTAGTGGAACTATGGGGTCATCAGGTAACTGCCTTTGTAAGTTTTGAAGCAAAGATAAGAAGAGATTTTTCGAAGTGTTTGCTACATTGGACATTCCACCAGCAAAGTATAAGACGTCCATTTCTTCCATATGCTTTGTATTTTTTCTTTTATTTTTTGAACTTTAATTTTATTTTAATTTTTATTTTCTTTAATCAGTCAGCAGTTTTATACACATCAGTGTATACATAGCAATCCCTTTGCCCAGTTCAGCACACCACCATCACCGCCCCACCGCGGTTTTCTCCCCTTGGTGTGCATACGTTTGTGGTCTCCATCTGTGTCTCAACTTCTGCCCTGCAAACCGGTTCGTATGGACCCTTTCTCTAGGTTCCACATACACGCGTGAATGTACGATATTTGTTGTTCCCTTTCTGACTGACTTCACTCTGTATGACAGTCTCTACATCCATCCGCGTCTCAACAAATGACTCAGTGTCGTTCCTCTTGATGGCTGAGGAATAGTCCATTGTATATGTGTACCACCACTTCCTTATCCATTGGCCTGTCGATGGGCATTTCGGTGGCTTCCATGACCGGGGTGTTGTAAATACTGCTGCAGTGAACACTGGGGTGCATGTGTCTTTTGGAAGTCCGCCTTTCTCTGGCTATATGCCCAGCAGTGGGATGGCTGGCTCGTATGGTAGTTGTAGTCTTCGTTTTTTAAGGAACCTCCATACTGTTCTCCATAGTGACTGTATCAATGTACGCTCCCACCAACAGGGCAAGCGTGCTGCCTTTCTCCACACCCTCTCCAGCATTTATTGTTTCTAGATGTTTTGATGCTGGCCATTCTGACCGGTGTGAGATGATATCTCCTCCTCGTTTTGATTTGCCTTTCCGTAACGATTAAGGATGGGGAGCCATCTTTCATGTGTTTGTGGGCAACCTGTCTATCTTCTTGGGGGAAATGTCTCTTTAGGTCTTCAGCCCACTCTTGGATTGCGTGTTTTGTGTTTTTTGATATTGAGCTGCATGAGCTGCTCGTAAATTTTGGAGATGAATCCTTTGTCAGTTGCTTCCTTTGCAAATATGTTCTTCCATTCTGAGGGTGGTCTTTGCGTCTTGTGTATGGTTTCCTTGGCTGTGCAAAAGCTTTTCAGTTGCCTTAGGTGCCGTTTGTTTATTTTTGTTTTTATTTCCACTTCTCTAGGAGGTGGTCCAAAAGGATCTTGCTGTGATTTCTGTCATAGAGTGTTCTGCTTACGTGTTCCCCGAAGAAGAGTCTGATCGTGTCTGTCCTTACATTTAGGTGTTTAATCCATTTTGAGTTCCTTTTTGAGTATGGGGTTAGGGAGTGTTCTCATGTCATACTTTTCCATGTCCCTGTCCGGTTTTCCCAGCACCACTGCTTGAAGAGGCTGTCCTTGCACCACTCTCTCTTCTCTCCTTCTTTATCAAACATAAGGTGACCATAAGTGCGTGTGTTTAACTCTGGGCTCTCTGTCCTGTTCCATGGATCTCTATTTCTGTTTCTGTGCCAGTACCATAATGCCTTGATTACTGTAGCTTTGCGGTATCGTCGGAAGTCAGGGAGCCTGCTTCCTCCAGCTCCATTTGTCGCTTTCAAGATTGCTTTGGCTATTCGGGGTCTTTTGTGTTCCCACACAAACGGGGAGGTTTCTGGTTCTAGATCTGTGAAAAGTGCCAGTGGTAGTTTGATAGGGATTGCATTCCATCGGTAGCTTGCCTTGGGTGGTAGAGTCATTGTCACAATGCTGATTCTTCCTATCCAAGAAGACCGTATGTCTCTCCATGTGTTTGTATCACCTTGCATTGCTTTCATCAGTGTCTTATGATTTTCTGCATCCAGGTCTTTTGTCTCCTTAGGTAGGCTGAGTCCTAGATATTTTATGCTTTTTGTGGTAATGGTAAATAGGAGGCTTTTCTTACTTTCCCTCTCAGATGTTTCATCATTAGTATATAGGAATGCCAGCGATTTCAGTCCATTCATTTTGTATCACGCTACTTTACCAGATTCATTGATTACCTCTCGGAGTTTCCTGGTAGCCTCTTTAGGAATCCGTATATATAGTAGCATGTCATCTGCCAACAGTGGCAGCTTTACTTCTTCTTTCCAGCACTGTGTTTTGAAAGCAAACAAGGTGTCTGCCTTCAGGGTTTGACAGCTAGAGATGCCATTTAAATAACAGCTGGCATTTAGAGTTGTTGCCAGAATGAGTTTTCGGACGGGATTGCATGAAGGGAATGCATGTCTCGTGCAAAACAGAACATGAAATTTGGGAGACTACCGGAGTGTGCATTTTGGACGGCATTTGCTTCCTTCAGTACAAACATGCTGCAAATAGAGTCCACAGTCTCTGGAGACAGGGTCTTCAGGACAGTCATGAAGTTAAAATGAGGCCCTCAGGTTTGGCCCTAATTCAGTACGATTGGTGTCCTTGGCTTGTAGATGGCTATGTTTGTCTTGTTACCCTCTCTGTATATATCAATGGGCTCATTTCTGTTAGGTCATGTAATCTGTGGTCCTTGCTTCCGGCAGCCCCAGCAAATTAATGCACCCTTCATCATGAAGGATGAGGCTTTCTCTTTTGATCATCCTATAAGTCCTGAAAAGAAAAGACAGCCCTTTCAAGGAACAAAGGGGTCTGCATGACCAGCTGTTTCCACAGTCTCCAGTGGGTCAGACTTCCCTGAATAGTTTAGACTTCCCAGCCCTCACAATACTTTAAGACAATTCAGTGAGATCTCTCAATCTCAATCTCTCGTGCTCTCTTCCCTCCCCTCCAACCCACCTCAGGCAGCTAAGTGGGTTCTGTTCCTCGGTAGAACGCAGACTAAAACACTTGTGTTATACCCAGTAGTGGAACTATGGGGTCATCAGGTAACTGCCTTTGTAAGTTTTGAAGCAAAGATAAGAAGAGATTTTTCGAAGTGTTTGCTACATTGGACATTCCACCAGCAAAGTATAAGACGTCCATTTCTTCCATATGCTTTGTATTTTTTCTTTTATTTTTTGAACTTTAATTTTATTTTAATTTTTATTTTCTTTAATCAGTCAGCAGTTTTATACACATCAGTGTATACATAGCAATCCCTTTGCCCAGTTCAGCACACCACCATCACCGCCCCACCGCGGTTTTCTCCCCTTGGTGTGCATACGTTTGTGGTCTCCATCTGTGTCTCAACTTCTGCCCTGCAAACCGGTTCGTATGGACCCTTTCTCTAGGTTCCACATACACGCGTGAATGTACGATATTTGTTGTTCCCTTTCTGACTGACTTCACTCTGTATGACAGTCTCTACATCCATCCGCGTCTCAACAAATGACTCAGTGTCGTTCCTCTTGATGGCTGAGGAATAGTCCATTGTATATGTGTACCACCACTTCCTTATCCATTGGCCTGTCGATGGGCATTTCGGTGGCTTCCATGACCGGGGTGTTGTAAATACTGCTGCAGTGAACACTGGGGTGCATGTGTCTTTTGGAAGTCCGCCTTTCTCTGGCTATATGCCCAGCAGTGGGATGCCTGGCTCGTATGGTAGTTGTAGTCTTCGTTTTTTAAGGAACCTCCATACTGTTCTCCATAGTGACTGTATCAATGTACGCTCCCACCAACAGGGCAAGCGTGCTGCCTTTCTCCACACCCTCTCCAGCATTTATTGTTTCTAGATGTTTTGATGCTGGCCATTCTGACCGGTGTGAGATGATATCTCCTCCTCGTTTTGATTTGCCTTTCCGTAACGATTAAGGATGGGGAGCCATCTTTCATGTGTTTGTGGGCAACCTGTCTATCTTCTTGGGGGAAATGTCTCTTTAGGTCTTCAGCCCACTCTTGGATTGCGTGTTTTGTGTTTTTTGATATTGAGCTGCATGAGCTGCTCGTAAATTTTGGAGATGAATCCTTTGTCAGTTGCTTCCTTTGCAAATATGTTCTTCCATTCTGAGGGTGGTCTTTGCGTCTTGTGTATGGTTTCCTTGGCTGTGCAAAAGCTTTTCAGTTGCCTTAGGTGCCGTTTGTTTATTTTTGTTTTTATTTCCACTTCTCTAGGAGGTGGTCCAAAAGGATCTTGCTGTGATTTCTGTCATAGAGTGTTCTGCTTACGTGTTCCCCGAAGAAGAGTCTGATCGTGTCTGTCCTTACATTTAGGTGTTTAATCCATTTTGAGTTCCTTTTTGAGTATGGGGTTAGGGAGTGTTCTCATGTCATACTTTTCCATGTCCCTGTCCGGTTTTCCCAGCACCACTGCTTGAAGAGGCTGTCCTTGCACCACTCTCTCTTCTTTCCTTCTTTATCAAACATAAGGTGACCATAAGTGCGTGTGTTTAACTCTGGGCTCTCTGTCCTGTTCCATGGATCTCTATTTCTGTTTCTGTGCCAGTACCATAATGCCTTGATTACTGTAGCTTTGCGGTATCGTCGGAAGTCAGGGAGCCTGCTTCCTCCAGCTCCATTTGTCGCTTTCAAGATTGCTTTGGCTATTCGGGGTCTTTTGTGTTCCCACACAAACGGGGAGGTTTCTGGTTCTAGATCTGTGAAAAGTGCCAGTGGTAGTTTGATAGGGATTGCATTCCATCGGTAGCTTGCCTTGGGTGGTAGAGTCATTGTCACAATGCTGATTCTTCCTATCCAAGAAGACCGTATGTCTCTCCATGTGTTTGTATCACCTTGCATTGCTTTCATCAGTGTCTTATGATTTTCTGCATCCAGGTCTTTTGTCTCCTTAGGTAGGCTGAGTCCTAGATATTTTATGCTTTTTGTGGTAATGGTAAATAGGAGGCTTTTCTTACTTTCCCTCTCAGATGTTTCATCATTAGTATATAGGAATGCCAGCGATTTCAGTCCATTCATTTTGTATCACGCTACTTTACCAGATTCATTGATTACCTCTCGGAGTTTCCTGGTAGCCTCTTTAGGAATCCGTATATATAGTAGCATGTCATCTGCCAACAGTGGCAGCTTTACTTCTTCTTTCCAGCACTGTGTTTTGAAAGCAAACAAGGTGTCTGCCTTCAGGGTTTGACAGCTAGAGATGCCATTTAAATAACAGCTGGCATTTAGAGTTGTTGCCAGAATGAGTTTTCGGACGGGATTGCATGAAGGGAATGCATGTCTCGTGCAAAACAGAACATGAAATTTGGGAGACTACCGGAGTGTGCATTTTGGACGGCATTTGCTTCCTTCAGTACAAACATGCTGCAAATAGAGTCCACAGTCTCTGGAGACAGGGTCTTCAGGACAGTCATGAAGTTAAAATGAGGCCCTCAGGTTTGGCCCTAATTCAGTACGATTGGTGTCCTTGGCTTGTAGATGGCTATGTTTGTCTTGTTACCCTCTCTGTATATATCAATGGGCTCATTTCTGTTAGGTCATGTAATCTGTGGTCCTTGCTTCTGGCAGCCCCAGCAAATTAATGCACCCTTCATCATGAAGGATGAGGCTTTCTCTTTTGATCATCCTATAAGTCCTGAAAAGAAAAGACAGCCCTTTCAAGGAACAAAGGGGTCTGCATGACCAGCTGTTTCCACAGTCTCCAGTGGGTCAGACTTCCCTGAATAGTTTAGACTTCCCAGCCCTCACAATACTTTAAGACAATTCAGTGAGATCTCTCAATCTCAATCTCTCGTGCTCTCTTCCCTCCCCTCCAACCCACCTCAGGCAGCTAAGTGGGTTCTGTTCCTCGGTAGAACGCAGACTAAAACACTTGTGTTATACCCAGTAGTGGAACTATGGGGTCATCAGGTAACTGCCTTTGTAAGTTTTGAAGCAAAGATAAGAAGAGATTTTTCGAAGTGTTTGCTACATTGGACATTCCACCAGCAAAGTATAAGACGTCCATTTCTTCCATATGCTTTGTATTTTTTCTTTTATTTTTTGAACTTTAATTTTATTTTAATTTTTATTTTCTTTAATCAGTCAGCAGTTTTATACACATCAGTGTATACATAGCAATCCCTTTGCCCAGTTCAGCACACCACCATCACCGCCCCACCGCGGTTTTCTCCCCTTGGTGTGCATACGTTTGTGGTCTCCATCTGTGTCTCAACTTCTGCCCTGCAAACCGGTTCGTATGGACCCTTTCTCTAGGTTCCACATACACGCGTGAATGTACGATATTTGTTGTTCCCTTTCTGACTGACTTCACTCTGTATGACAGTCTCTACATCCATCCGCGTCTCAACAAATGACTCAGTGTCGTTCCTCTTGATGGCTGAGGAATAGTCCATTGTATATGTGTACCACCACTTCCTTATCCATTGGCCTGTCGATGGGCATTTCGGTGGCTTCCATGACCGGGGTGTTGTAAATACTGCTGCAGTGAACACTGGGGTGCATGTGTCTTTTGGAAGTCCGCCTTTCTCTGGCTATATGCCCAGCAGTGGGATGCCTGGCTCGTATGGTAGTTGTAGTCTTCGTTTTTTAAGGAACCTCCATACTGTTCTCCATAGTGACTGTATCAATGTACGCTCCCACCAACAGGGCAAGCGTGCTGCCTTTCTCCACACCCTCTCCAGCATTTATTGTTTCTAGATGTTTTGATGCTGGCCATTCTGACCGGTGTGAGATGATATCTCCTCCTCGTTTTGATTTGCCTTTCCGTAACGATTAAGGATGGGGAGCCATCTTTCATGTGTTTGTGGGCAACCTGTCTATCTTCTTGGGGGAAATGTCTCTTTAGGTCTTCAGCCCACTCTTGGATTGCGTGTTTTGTGTTTTTTGATATTGAGCTGCATGAGCTGCTCGTAAATTTTGGAGATGAATCCTTTGTCAGTTGCTTCCTTTGCAAATATGTTCTTCCATTCTGAGGGTGGTCTTTGCGTCTTGTGTATGGTTTCCTTGGCTGTGCAAAAGCTTTTCAGTTGCCTTAGGTGCCGTTTGTTTATTTTTGTTTTTATTTCCACTTCTCTAGGAGGTGGTCCAAAAGGATCTTGCTGTGATTTCTGTCATAGAGTGTTCTGCTTACGTGTTCCCCGAAGAAGAGTCTGATCGTGTCTGTCCTTACATTTAGGTGTTTAATCCATTTTGAGTTCCTTTTTGAGTATGGGGTTAGGGAGTGTTCTCATGTCATACTTTTCCATGTCCCTGTCCGGTTTTCCCAGCACCACTGCTTGAAGAGGCTGTCCTTGCACCACTCTCTCTTCTTTCCTTCTTTATCAAACATAAGGTGACCATAAGTGCGTGTGTTTAACTCTGGGCTCTCTGTCCTGTTCCATGGATCTCTATTTCTGTTTCTGTGCCAGTACCATAATGCCTTGATTACTGTAGCTTTGCGGTATCGTCGGAAGTCAGGGAGCCTGCTTCCTCCAGCTCCATTTGTCGCTTTCAAGATTGCTTTGGCTATTCGGGGTCTTTTGTGTTCCCACACAAACGGGGAGGTTTCTGGTTCTAGATCTGTGAAAAGTGCCAGTGGTAGTTTGATAGGGATTGCATTCCATCGGTAGCTTGCCTTGGGTGGTAGAGTCATTGTCACAATGCTGATTCTTCCTATCCAAGAAGACCGTATGTCTCTCCATGTGTTTGTATCACCTTGCATTGCTTTCATCAGTGTCTTATGATTTTCTGCATCCAGGTCTTTTGTCTCCTTAGGTAGGCTGAGTCCTAGATATTTTATGCTTTTTGTGGTAATGGTAAATAGGAGGCTTTTCTTACTTTCCCTCTCAGATGTTTCATCATTAGTATATAGGAATGCCAGCGATTTCAGTCCATTCATTTTGTATCACGCTACTTTACCAGATTCATTGATTACCTCTCGGAGTTTCCTGGTAGCCTCTTTAGGAATCCGTATATATAGTAGCATGTCATCTGCCAACAGTGGCAGCTTTACTTCTTCTTTCCAGCACTGTGTTTTGAAAGCAAACAAGGTGTCTGCCTTCAGGGTTTGACAGCTAGAGATGCCATTTAAATAACAGCTGGCATTTAGAGTTGTTGCCAGAATGAGTTTTCGGACGGGATTGCATGAAGGGAATGCATGTCTCGTGCAAAACAGAACATGAAATTTGGGAGACTACCGGAGTGTGCATTTTGGACGGCATTTGCTTCCTTCAGTACAAACATGCTGCAAATAGAGTCCACAGTCTCTGGAGACAGGGTCTTCAGGACAGTCATGAAGTTAAAATGAGGCCCTCAGGTTTGGCCCTAATTCAGTACGATTGGTGTCCTTGGCTTGTAGATGGCTATGTTTGTCTTGTTACCCTCTCTGTATATATCAATGGGCTCATTTCTGTTAGGTCATGTAATCTGTGGTCCTTGCTTCTGGCAGCCCCAGCAAATTAATGCACCCTTCATCATGAAGGATGAGGCTTTCTCTTTTGATCATCCTATAAGTCCTGAAAAGAAAAGACAGCCCTTTCAAGGAACAAAGGGGTCTGCATGACCAGCTGTTTCCACAGTCTCCAGTGGGTCAGACTTCCCTGAATAGTTTAGACTTCCCAGCCCTCACAATACTTTAAGACAATTCAGTGAGATCTCTCAATCTCAATCTCTCGTGCTCTCTTCCCTCCCCTCCAACCCACCTCAGGCAGCTAAGTGGGTTCTGTTCCTCGGTAGAACGCAGACTAAAACACTTGTGTTATACCCAGTAGTGGAACTATGGGGTCATCAGGTAACTGCCTTTGTAAGTTTTGAAGCAAAGATAAGAAGAGATTTTTCGAAGTGTTTGCTACATTGGACATTCCACCAGCAAAGTATAAGACGTCCATTTCTTCCATATGCTTTGTATTTTTTCTTTTATTTTTTGAACTTTAATTTTATTTTAATTTTTATTTTCTTTAATCAGTCAGCAGTTTTATACACATCAGTGTATACATAGCAATCCCTTTGCCCAGTTCAGCACACCACCATCACCGCCCCACCGCGGTTTTCTCCCCTTGGTGTGCATACGTTTGTGGTCTCCATCTGTGTCTCAACTTCTGCCCTGCAAACCGGTTCGTATGGACCCTTTCTCTAGGTTCCACATACACGCGTGAATGTACGATATTTGTTGTTCCCTTTCTGACTGACTTCACTCTGTATGACAGTCTCTACATCCATCCGCGTCTCAACAAATGACTCAGTGTCGTTCCTCTTGATGGCTGAGGAATAGTCCATTGTATATGTGTACCACCACTTCCTTATCCATTGGCCTGTCGATGGGCATTTCGGTGGCTTCCATGACCGGGGTGTTGTAAATACTGCTGCAGTGAACACTGGGGTGCATGTGTCTTTTGGAAGTCCGCCTTTCTCTGGCTATATGCCCAGCAGTGGGATGGCTGGCTCGTATGGTAGTTGTAGTCTTCGTTTTTTAAGGAACCTCCATACTGTTCTCCATAGTGACTGTATCAATGTACGCTCCCACCAACAGGGCAAGCGTGCTGCCTTTCTCCACACCCTCTCCAGCATTTATTGTTTCTAGATGTTTTGATGCTGGCCATTCTGACCGGTGTGAGATGATATCTCCTCCTCGTTTTGATTTGCCTTTCCGTAACGATTAAGGATGGGGAGCCATCTTTCATGTGTTTGTGGGCAACCTGTCTATCTTCTTGGGGGAAATGTCTCTTTAGGTCTTCAGCCCACTCTTGGATTGCGTGTTTTGTGTTTTTTGATATTGAGCTGCATGAGCTGCTCGTAAATTTTGGAGATGAATCCTTTGTCAGTTGCTTCCTTTGCAAATATGTTCTTCCATTCTGAGGGTGGTCTTTGCGTCTTGTGTATGGTTTCCTTGGCTGTGCAAAAGCTTTTCAGTTGCCTTAGGTGCCGTTTGTTTATTTTTGTTTTTATTTCCACTTCTCTAGGAGGTGGTCCAAAAGGATCTTGCTGTGATTTCTGTCATAGAGTGTTCTGCTTACGTGTTCCCCGAAGAAGAGTCTGATCGTGTCTGTCCTTACATTTAGGTGTTTAATCCATTTTGAGTTCCTTTTTGAGTATGGGGTTAGGGAGTGTTCTCATGTCATACTTTTCCATGTCCCTGTCCGGTTTTCCCAGCACCACTGCTTGAAGAGGCTGTCCTTGCACCACTCTCTCTTCTTTCCTTCTTTATCAAACATAAGGTGACCATAAGTGCGTGTGTTTAACTCTGGGCTCTCTGTCCTGTTCCATGGATCTCTATTTCTGTTTCTGTGCCAGTACCATAATGCCTTGATTACTGTAGCTTTGCGGTATCGTCGGAAGTCAGGGAGCCTGCTTCCTCCAGCTCCATTTGTCGCTTTCAAGATTGCTTTGGCTATTCGGGGTCTTTTGTGTTCCCACACAAACGGGGAGGTTTCTGGTTCTAGATCTGTGAAAAGTGCCAGTGGTAGTTTGATAGGGATTGCATTCCATCGGTAGCTTGCCTTGGGTGGTAGAGTCATTGTCACAATGCTGATTCTTCCTATCCAAGAAGACCGTATGTCTCTCCATGTGTTTGTATCACCTTGCATTGCTTTCATCAGTGTCTTATGATTTTCTGCATCCAGGTCTTTTGTCTCCTTAGGTAGGCTGAGTCCTAGATATTTTATGCTTTTTGTGGTAATGGTAAATAGGAGGCTTTTCTTACTTTCCCTCTCAGATGTTTCATCATTAGTATATAGGAATGCCAGCGATTTCAGTCCATTCATTTTGTATCACGCTACTTTACCAGATTCATTGATTACCTCTCGGAGTTTCCTGGTAGCCTCTTTAGGAATCCGTATATATAGTAGCATGTCATCTGCCAACAGTGGCAGCTTTACTTCTTCTTTCCAGCACTGTGTTTTGAAAGCAAACAAGGTGTCTGCCTTCAGGGTTTGACAGCTAGAGATGCCATTTAAATAACAGCTGGCATTTAGAGTTGTTGCCAGAATGAGTTTTCGGACGGGATTGCATGAAGGGAATGCATGTCTCGTGCAAAACAGAACATGAAATTTGGGAGACTACCGGAGTGTGCATTTTGGACGGCATTTGCTTCCTTCAGTACAAACATGCTGCAAATAGAGTCCACAGTCTCTGGAGACAGGGTCTTCAGGACAGTCATGAAGTTAAAATGAGGCCCTCAGGTTTGGCCCTAATTCAGTACGATTGGTGTCCTTGGCTTGTAGATGGCTATGTTTGTCTTGTTACTCTCTCTGTATATATCAATGGGCTCATTTCTGTTAGGTCATGTAATCTGTGGTCCTTGCTTCCGGCAGCCCCAGCAAATTAATGCACCCTTCATCATGAAGGATGAGGCTTTCTCTTTTGATCATCCTATAAGTCCTGAAAAGAAAAGACAGCCCTTTCAAGGAACAAAGGGGTCTGCATGACCAGCTGTTTCCACAGTCTCCAGTGGGTCAGACCTCCCTGAATAGTTTAGACTTCCCAGCCCTCACAATACTTTAAGACAATTCAGTGAGATCTCTCAATCTCAATCTCTCGTGCTCTCTTCCCTCCCCTCCAACCCACCTCAGGCAGCTAAGTGGGTTCTGTTCCTCGGTAGAACGCAGACTAAAACACTTGTGTTATACCCAGTAGTGGAACTATGGGGTCATCAGGTAACTGCCTTTGTAAGTTTTGAAGCAAAGATAAGAAGAGATTTTTCGAAGTGTTTGCTACATTGGACATTCCACCAGCAAAGTATAAGACGTCCATTTCTTCCATATGCTTTGTATTTTTTCTTTTATTTTTTGAACTTTAATTTTATTTTAATTTTTATTTTCTTTAATCAGTCAGCAGTTTTATACACATCAGTGTATACATAGCAATCCCTTTGCCCAGTTCAGCACACCACCATCACCGCCCCACCGCGGTTTTCTCCCCTTGGTGTGCATACGTTTGTGGTCTCCATCTGTGTCTCAACTTCTGCCCTGCAAACCGGTTCGTATGGACCCTTTCTCTAGGTTCCACATACACGCGTGAATGTACGATATTTGTTGTTCCCTTTCTGACTGACTTCACTCTGTATGACAGTCTCTACATCCATCCGCGTCTCAACAAATGACTCAGTGTCGTTCCTCTTGATGGCTGAGGAATAGCCCATTGTATATGTGTACCACCACTTCCTTATCCATTGGCCTGTCGATGGGCATTTCGGTGGCTTCCATGACCGGGGTGTTGTAAATACTGCTGCAGTGAACACTGGGGTGCATGTGTCTTTTGGAAGTCCGCCTTTCTCTGGCTATATGCCCAGCAGTGGGATGGCTGGCTCGTATGGTAGTTGTAGTCTTCGTTTTTTAAGGAACCTCCATACTGTTCTCCATAGTGACTGTATCAATGTACGCTCCCACCAACAGGGCAAGCGTGCTGCCTTTCTCCACACCCTCTCCAGCATTTATTGTTTCTAGATTTTTTGATGCTGGCCATTCTGACCGGTGTGAGATGATATCTCCTCCTAGTTTTGATTTGCCTTTCCGTAACGATTAAGGATGGGGTGCCATCTTTCATGTGTTTGTGGGCAACCTGTCTATCTTCTTGGGGGAAATGTCTCTTTAGGTCTTCAGCCCACTCTTGGATTGCGTGTTTTGTGTTTTTTGATATTGAGCTGCATGAGCTGCTCGTAAATTTTGGAGATGAATCCTTTGTCAGTTGCTTCCTTTGCAAATATGTTCTTCCATTCTGAGGGTGGTCTTTGCGTCTTGTGTATGGTTTCCTTGGCTGTGCAAAAGCTTTTCAGTTGCCTTAGGTGCCGTTTGTTTATTTTTGTTTTTATTTCCACTTCTCTAGGAGGTGGTCCAAAAGGATCTTGCTGTGATTTCTGTCATAGAGTGTTCTGCTTACGTGTTCCCCGAAGAAGAGTCTGATCGTGTCTGTCCTTACATTTAGGTGTTTAATCCATTTTGAGTTCCTTTTTGAGTATGGGGTTAGGGAGTGTTCTCATGTCATACTTTTCCATGTCCCTGTCCGGTTTTCCCAGCACCACTGCTTGAAGAGGCTGTCCTTGCACCACTCTCTCTTCTTTCCTTCTTTATCAAACATAAGGTGACCATAAGTGCGTGTGTTTAACTCTGGGCTCTCTGTCCTGTTCCATGGATCTCTATTTCTGTTTCTGTGCCAGTACCATAATGCCTTGATTACTGTAGCTTTGCGGTATCGTCGGAAGTCAGGGAGCCTGCTTCCTCCAGCTCCATTTGTCGCTTTCAAGATTGCTTTGGCTATTCGGGGTCTTTTGTGTTCCCACACAAACGGGGAGGTTTCTGGTTCTAGATCTGTGAAAAGTGCCAGTGGTAGTTTGATAGGGATTGCATTCCATCGGTAGCTTGCCTTGGGTGGTAGAGTCATTGTCACAATGCTGATTCTTCCTATCCAAGAAGACCGTATGTCTCTCCATGTGTTTGTATCACCTTGCATTGCTTTCATCAGTGTCTTATGATTTTCTGCATCCAGGTCTTTTGTCTCCTTAGGTAGGCTGAGTCCTAGATATTTTATGCTTTTTGTGGTAATGGTAAATAGGAGGCTTTTCTTACTTTCCCTCTCAGATGTTTCATCATTAGTATATAGGAATGCCAGCGATTTCAGTCCATTCATTTTGTATCACGCTACTTTACCAGATTCATTGATTACCTCTCGGAGTTTCCTGGTAGCCTCTTTAGGAATCCGTATATATAGTAGCATGTCATCTGCCAACAGTGGCAGCTTTACTTCTTCTTTCCAGCACTGTGTTTTGAAAGCAAACAAGGTGTCTGCCTTCAGGGTTTGACAGCTAGAGATGCCATTTAAATAACAGCTGGCATTTAGAGTTGTTGCCAGAATGAGTTTTCGGACGGGATTGCATGAAGGGAATGCATGTCTCGTGCAAAACAGAACATGAAATTTGGGAGACTACCGGAGTGTGCATTTTGGACGGCATTTGCTTCCTTCAGTACAAACATGCTGCAAATAGAGTCCACAGTCTCTGGAGACAGGGTCTTCAGGACAGTCATGAAGTTAAAATGAGGCCCTCAGGTTTGGCCCTAATTCAGTACGATTGGTGTCCTTGGCTTGTAGATGGCTATGTTTGTCTTGTTACCCTCTCTGTATATATCAATGGGCTCATTTCTGTTAGGTCATGTAATCTGTGGTCCTTGCTTCCGGCAGCCCCAGCAAATTAATGCACCCTTCATCATGAAGGATGAGGCTTTCTCTTTTGATCATCCTATAAGTCTTGAAAAGAAAAGACAGCCCTTTCAAGGAACAAAGGGGTCTGCATGAACAGCTGTTTCCACAGTCTCCAGTGGGTCAGACCTCCCTGAATAGTTTAGACTTCCCAGCCCTCACAATACTTTAAGACAATTCAGTGAGATCTCTCAATCTCAATCTCTCGTGCTCTCTTCCCTCCCCTCCAACCCACCTCAGGCAGCTAAGTGGGTTCTGTTCCTCGGTAGAACGCAGACTAAAACACTTGTGTTATACCCAGTAGTGGAACTATGGGGTCATCAGGTAACTGCCTTTGTAAGTTTTGAAGCAAAGATAAGAAGAGATTTTTCGAAGTGTTTGCTACATTGGACATTCCACCAGCAAAGTATAAGACGTCCATTTCTTCCATATGCTTTGTATTTTTTCTTTTATTTTTTGAACTTTAATTTTATTTTAATTTTTATTTTCTTTAATCAGTCAGCAGTTTTATACACATCAGTGTATACATAGCAATCCCTTTGCCCAGTTCAGCACACCACCATCACCGCCCCACCGCGGTTTTCTCCCCTTGGTGTGCATACGTTTGTGGTCTCCATCTGTGTCTCAACTTCTGCCCTGCAAACCGGTTCGTATGGACCCTTTCTCTAGGTTCCACATACACGCGTGAATGTACGATATTTGTTGTTCCCTTTCTGACTGACTTCACTCTGTATGACAGTCTCTACATCCATCCGCGTCTCAACAAATGACTCAGTGTCGTTCCTCTTGATGGCTGAGGAATAGCCCATTGTATATGTGTACCACCACTTCCTTATCCATTGGCCTGTCGATGGGCATTTCGGTGGCTTCCATGACCGGGGTGTTGTAAATACTGCTGCAGTGAACATTGGGGTGCATGTGTCTTTTGGAAGTCCGCCTTTCTCTGGCTATATGCCCAGCAGTGGGATGGCTGGCTCGTATGGTAGTTGTAGTCTTCGTTTTTTAAGGAACCTCCATACTGTTCTCCATAGTGACTGTATCAATGTACGCTCCCACCAACAGGGCAAGCGTGCTGCCTTTCTCCACACCCTCTCCAGCATTTATTGTTTCTAGATTTTTTGATGCTGGCCATTCTGACCGGTGTGAGATGATATCTCCTCCTAGTTTTGATTTGCCTTTCCGTAACGATTAAGGATGGGGTGCCATCTTTCATGTGTTTGTGGGCAACCTGTCTATCTTCTTGGGGGAAATGTCTCTTTAGGTCTTCAGCCCACTCTTGGATTGCGTGTTTTGTGTTTTTTGATATTGAGCTGCATGAGCTGCTCGTAAATTTTGGAGATGAATCCTTTGTCAGTTGCTTCCTTTGCAAATATGTTCTTCCATTCTGAGGGTGGTCTTTGCGTCTTGTGTATGGTTTCCTTGGCTGTGCAAAAGCTTTTCAGTTGCCTTAGGTGCCGTTTGTTTATTTTTGTTTTTATTTCCACTTCTCTAGGAGGTGGTCCAAAAGGATCTTGCTGTGATTTCTGTCATAGAGTGTTCTGCTTACGTGTTCCCCGAAGAAGAGTTTGATCGTGTCTGTCCTTACATTTAGGTGTTTAATCCATTTTGAGTTCCTTTTTGAGTATGGGGTTAGGGAGTGTTCTCATGTCATACTTTTCCATGTCCCTGTCCGGTTTTCCCAGCACCACTGCTTGAAGAGGCTGTCCTTGCACCACTCTCTCTTCTTTCCTTCTTTATCAAACATAAGGTGACCATAAGTGCGTGTGTTTAACTCTGGGCTCTCTGTCCTGTTCCATGGATCTCTATTTCTGTTTCTGTGCCAGTACCATAATGCCTTGATTACTGTAGCTTTGCGGTATCGTCGGAAGTCAGGGAGCCTGCTTCCTCCAGCTCCATTTGTCGCTTTCAAGATTGCTTTGGCTATTCGGGGTCTTTTGTGTTCCCACACAAACGGGGAGGTTTCTGGTTCTAGATCTGTGAAAAGTGCCAGTGGTAGTTTGATAGGGATTGCATTCCATCGGTAGCTTGCCTTGGGTGGTAGAGTCATTGTCACAATGCTGATTCTTCCTATCCAAGAAGACCGTATGTCTCTCCATGTGTTTGTATCACCTTGCATTGCTTTCATCAGTGTCTTATGATTTTCTGCATCCAGGTCTTTTGTCTCCTTAGGTAGGCTGAGTCCTAGATATTTTATGCTTTTTGTGGTAATGGTAAATAGGAGGCTTTTCTTACTTTCCCTCTCAGATGTTTCATCATTAGTATATAGGAATGCCAGCGATTTCAGTCCATTCATTTTGTATCACGCTACTTTACCAGATTCATTGATTACCTCTCGGAGTTTCCTGGTAGCCTCTTTAGGAATCCGTATATATAGTAGCATGTCATCTGCCAACAGTGGCAGCTTTACTTCTTCTTTCCAGCACTGTGTTTTGAAAGCAAACAAGGTGTCTGCCTTCAGGGTTTGACAGCTAGAGATGCCATTTAAATAACAGCTGGCATTTAGAGTTGTTGCCAGAATGAGTTTTCGGACGGGATTGCATGAAGGGAATGCATGTCTCGTGCAAAACAGAACATGAAATTTGGGAGACTACCGGAGTGTGCATTTTGGACGGCATTTGCTTCCTTCAGTACAAACATGCTGCAAATAGAGTCCACAGTCTCTGGAGACAGGGTCTTCAGGACAGTCATGAAGTTAAAATGAGGCCCTCAGGTTTGGCCCTAATTCAGTACGATTGGTGTCCTTGGCTTGTAGATGGCTATGTTTGTCTTGTTACCCTCTCTGTATATATCAATGGGCTCATTTCTGTTAGGTCATGTAATCTGTGGTCCTTGCTTCCGGCAGCCCCAGCAAATTAATGCACCCTTCATCATGAAGGATGAGGCTTTCTCTTTTGATCATCCTATAAGTCCTGAAAAGAAAAGACAGCCCTTTCAAGGAACAAAGGGGTCTGCATGACCAGCTGTTTCCACAGTCTCCAGTGGGTCAGACCTCCCTGAATAGTTTAGACTTCCCAGCCCTCACAATACTTTAAGACAATTCAGTGAGATCTCTCAATCTCAATCTCTCGTGCTCTCTTCCCTCCCCTCCAACCCACCTCAGGCAGCTAAGTGGGTTCTGTTCCTCGGTAGAACGCAGACTAAAACACTTGTGTTATACCCAGTAGTGGAACTATGGGGTCATCAGGTAACTGCCTTTGTAAGTTTTGAAGCAAAGATAAGAAGAGATTTTTCGAAGTGTTTGCTACATTGGACATTCCACCAGCAAAGTATAAGACGTCCATTTCTTCCGTATGCTTTGTATTTTTTCTTTTATTTTTTGAACTTTAATTTTATTTTAATTTTTATTTTCTTTAATCAGTCAGCAGTTTTATACACATCAGTGTATACATAGCAATCCCTTTGCCCAGTTCAGCACACCACCATCACCGCCCCACCGCGGTTTTCTCCCCTTGGTGTGCATACGTTTGTGGTCTCCATCTGTGTCTCAACTTCTGCCCTGCAAACCGGTTCGTATGGACCCTTTCTCTAGGTTCCACATACACGCGTGAATGTACGATATTTGTTGTTCCCTTTCTGACTGACTTCACTCTGTATGACAGTCTCTACATCCATCCGCGTCTCAACAAATGACTCAGTGTCGTTCCTCTTGATGGCTGAGGAATAGCCCATTGTATATGTGTACCACCACTTCCTTATCCATTGGCCTGTCGATGGGCATTTCGGTGGCTTCCATGACCGGGGTGTTGTAAATACTGCTGCAGTGAACACTGGGGTGCATGTGTCTTTTGGAAGTCCGCCTTTCTCTGGCTATATGCCCAGCAGTGGGATGGCTGGCTCGTATGGTAGTTGTAGTCTTCGTTTTTTAAGGAACCTCCATACTGTTCTCCATAGTGACTGTATCAATGTACGCTCCCACCAACAGGGCAAGCGTGCTGCCTTTCTCCACACCCTCTCCAGCATTTATTGTTTCTAGATTTTTTGATGCTGGCCATTCTGACCGGTGTGAGATGATATCTCCTCCTAGTTTTGATTTGCCTTTCCGTAACGATTAAGGATGGGGTGCCATCTTTCATGTGTTTGTGGGCAACCTGTCTATCTTCTTGGGGGAAATGTCTCTTTAGGTCTTCAGCCCACTCTTGGATTGCGTGTTTTGTGTTTTTTGATATTGAGCTGCATGAGCTGCTCGTAAATTTTGGAGATGAATCCTTTGTCAGTTGCTTCCTTTGCAAATATGTTCTTCCATTCTGAGGGTGGTCTTTGCGTCTTGTGTATGGTTTCCTTGGCTGTGCAAAAGCTTTTCAGTTGCCTTAGGTGCCGTTTGTTTATTTTTGTTTTTATTTCCACTTCTCTAGGAGGTGGTCCAAAAGGATCTTGCTGTGATTTCTGTCATAGAGTGTTCTGCTTACGTGTTCCCCGAAGAAGAGTTTGATCGTGTCTGTCCTTACATTTAGGTGTTTAATCCATTTTGAGTTCCTTTTTGAGTATGGGGTTAGGGAGTGTTCTCATGTCATACTTTTCCATGTCCCTGTCCGGTTTTCCCAGCACCACTGCTTGAAGAGGCTGTCCTTGCACCACTCTCTCTTCTTTCCTTCTTTATCAAACATAAGGTGACCATAAGTGCGTGTGTTTAACTCTGGGCTCTCTGTCCTGTTCCATGGATCTCTATTTCTGTTTCTGTGCCAGTACCATAATGCCTTGATTACTGTAGCTTTGCGGTATCGTCGGAAGTCAGGGAGCCTGCTTCCTCCAGCTCCATTTGTCGCTTTCAAGATTGCTTTGGCTATTCGGGGTCTTTTGTGTTCCCACACAAACGGGGAGGTTTCTGGTTCTAGATCTGTGAAAAGTGCCAGTGGTAGTTTGATAGGGATTGCATTCCATCGGTAGCTTGCCTTGGGTGGTAGAGTCATTGTCACAATGCTGATTCTTCCTATCCAAGAAGACCGTATGTCTCTCCATGTGTTTGTATCACCTTGCATTGCTTTCATCAGTGTCTTATGATTTTCTGCATCCAGGTCTTTTGTCTCCTTAGGTAGGCTGAGTCCTAGATATTTTATGCTTTTTGTGGTAATGGTAAATAGGAGGCTTTTCTTACTTTCCCTCTCAGATGTTTCATCATTAGTATATAGGAATGCCAGCGATTTCAGTCCATTCATTTTGTATCACGCTACTTTACCAGATTCATTGATTACCTCTCGGAGTTTCCTGGTAGCCTCTTTAGGAATCCGTATATATAGTAGCATGTCATCTGCCAACAGTGGCAGCTTTACTTCTTCTTTCCAGCACTGTGTTTTGAAAGCAAACAAGGTGTCTGCCTTCAGGGTTTGACAGCTAGAGATGCCATTTAAATAACAGCTGGCATTTAGAGTTGTTGCCAGAATGAGTTTTCGGACGGGATTGCATGAAGGGAATGCATGTCTCGTGCAAAACAGAACATGAAATTTGGGAGACTACCGGAGTGTGCATTTTGGACGGCATTTGCTTCCTTCAGTACAAACATGCTGCAAATAGAGTCCACAGTCTCTGGAGACAGGGTCTTCAGGACAGTCATGAAGTTAAAATGAGGCCCTCAGGTTTGGCCCTAATTCAGTACGATTGGTGTCCTTGGCTTGTAGATGGCTATGTTTGTCTTGTTACCCTCTCTGTATATATCAATGGGCTCATTTCTGTTAGGTCATGTAATCTGTGGTCCTTGCTTCCGGCAGCCCCAGCAAATTAATGCACCCTTCATCATGAAGGATGAGGCTTTCTCTTTTGATCATCCTATAAGTCCTGAAAAGAAAAGACAGCCCTTTCAAGGAACAAAGGGGTCTGCATGACCAGCTGTTTCCACAGTCTCCAGTGGGTCAGACCTCCCTGAATAGTTTAGACTTCCCAGCCCTCACAATACTTTAAGACAATTCAGTGAGATCTCTCAATCTCAATCTCTCGTGCTCTCTTCCCTCCCCTCCAACCCACCTCAGGCAGCTAAGTGGGTTCTGTTCCTCGGTAGAACGCAGACTAAAACACTTGTGTTATACCCAGTAGTGGAACTATGGGGTCATCAGGTAACTGCCTTTGTAAGTTTTGAAGCAAAGATAAGAAGAGATTTTTCGAAGTGTTTGCTACATTGGACATTCCACCAGCAAAGTATAAGACGTCCATTTCTTCCGTATGCTTTGTATTTTTTCTTTTATTTTTTGAACTTTAATTTTATTTTAATTTTTATTTTCTTTAATCAGTCAGCAGTTTTATACACATCAGTGTATACATAGCAATCCCTTTGCCCAGTTCAGCACACCACCATCACCGCCCCACCGCGGTTTTCTCCCCTTGGTGTGCATACGTTTGTGGTCTCCATCTGTGTCTCAACTTCTGCCCTGCAAACCGGTTCGTATGGACCCTTTCTCTAGGTTCCACATACACGCGTGAATGTACGATATTTGTTGTTCCCTTTCTGACTGACTTCACTCTGTATGACAGTCTCTACATCCATCCGCGTCTCAACAAATGACTCAGTGTCGTTCCTCTTGATGGCTGAGGAATAGTCCATTGTATATGTGTACCACCACTTCCTTATCCATTGGCCTGTCGATGGGCATTTCGGTGGCTTCCATGACCGGGGTGTTGTAAATACTGCTGCAGTGAACACTGGGGTGCATGTGTCTTTTGGAAGTCCGCCTTTCTCTGGCTATATGCCCAGCAGTGGGATGGCTGGCTCGTATGGTAGTTGTAGTCTTCGTTTTTTAAGGAACCTCCATACTGTTCTCCATAGTGACTGTATCAATGTACGCTCCCACCAACAGGGCAAGCGTGCTGCCTTTCTCCACACCCTCTCCAGCATTTATTGTTTCTAGATGTTTTGATGCTGGCCATTCTGACCGGTGTGAGATGATATCTCCTCCTCGTTTTGATTTGCCTTTCCGTAACGATTAAGGATGGGGAGCCATCTTTCATGTGTTTGTGGGCAACCTGTCTATCTTCTTGGGGGAAATGTCTCTTTAGGTCTTCAGCCCACTCTTGGATTGCGTGTTTTGTGTTTTTTGATATTGAGCTGCATGAGCTGCTCGTAAATTTTGGAGATGAATCCTTTGTCAGTTGCTTCCTTTGCAAATATGTTCTTCCATTCTGAGGGTGGTCTTTGCGTCTTGTGTATGGTTTCCTTGGCTGTGCAAAAGCTTTTCAGTTGCCTTAGGTGCCGTTTGTTTATTTTTGTTTTTATTTCCACTTCTCTAGGAGGTGGTCCAAAAGGATCTTGCTGTGATTTCTGTCATAGAGTGTTCTGCTTACGTGTTCCCCGAAGAAGAGTCTGATCGTGTCTGTCCTTACATTTAGGTGTTTAATCCATTTTGAGTTCCTTTTTGAGTATGGGGTTAGGGAGTGTTCTCATGTCATACTTTTCCATGTCCCTGTCCGGTTTTCCCAGCACCACTGCTTGAAGAGGCTGTCCTTGCACCACTCTCTCTTCTTTCCTTCTTTATCAAACATAAGGTGACCATAAGTGCGTGTGTTTAACTCTGGGCTCTCTGTCCTGTTCCATGGATCTCTATTTCTGTTTCTGTGCCAGTACCATAATGCCTTGATTACTGTAGCTTTGCGGTATCGTCGGAAGTCAGGGAGCCTGCTTCCTCCAGCTCCATTTGTCGCTTTCAAGATTGCTTTGGCTATTCGGGGTCTTTTGTGTTCCCACACAAACGGGGAGGTTTCTGGTTCTAGATCTGTGAAAAGTGCCAGTGGTAGTTTGATAGGGATTGCATTCCATCGGTAGCTTGCCTTGGGTGGTAGAGTCATTGTCACAATGCTGATTCTTCCTATCCAAGAAGACCGTATGTCTCTCCATGTGTTTGTATCACCTTGCATTGCTTTCATCAGTGTCTTATGATTTTCTGCATCCAGGTCTTTTGTCTCCTTAGGTAGGCTGAGTCCTAGATATTTTATGCTTTTTGTGGTAATGGTAAATAGGAGGCTTTTCTTACTTTCCCTCTCAGATGTTTCATCATTAGTATATAGGAATGCCAGCGATTTCAGTCCATTCATTTTGTATCACGCTACTTTACCAGATTCATTGATTACCTCTCGGAGTTTCCTGGTAGCCTCTTTAGGAATCCGTATATATAGTAGCATGTCATCTGCCAACAGTGGCAGCTTTACTTCTTCTTTCCAGCACTGTGTTTTGAAAGCAAACAAGGTGTCTGCCTTCAGGGTTTGACAGCTAGAGATGCCATTTAAATAACAGCTGGCATTTAGAGTTGTTGCCAGAATGAGTTTTCGGACGGGATTGCATGAAGGGAATGCATGTCTCGTGCAAAACAGAACATGAAATTTGGGAGACTACCGGAGTGTGCATTTTGGACGGCATTTGCTTCCTTCAGTACAAACATGCTGCAAATAGAGTCCACAGTCTCTGGAGACAGGGTCTTCAGGACAGTCATGAAGTTAAAATGAGGCCCTCAGGTTTGGCCCTAATTCAGTACGATTGGTGTCCTTGGCTTGTAGATGGCTATGTTTGTCTTGTTACCCTCTCTGTATATATCAATGGGCTCATTTCTGTTAGGTCATGTAATCTGTGGTCCTTGCTTCCGGCAGCCCCAGCAAATTAATGCACCCTTCATCATGAAGGATGAGGCTTTCTCTTTTGATCATCCTATAAGTCCTGAAAAGAAAAGACAGCCCTTTCAAGGAAAAAAGGGGTCTGCATGACCAGCTGTTTCCACAGTCTCCAGTGGGTCAGACTTCCCTGAATAGTTTAGACTTCCCAGCCCTCACAATACTTTAAGACAATTCAGTGAGATCTCTCAATCTCAATCTCTCGTGCTCTCTTCCCTCCCCTCCAACCCACCTCAGGCAGCTAAGTGGGTTCTGTTCCTCGGTAGAACGCAGACTAAAACACTTGTGTTATACCCAGTAGTGGAACTATGGGGTCATCAGGTAACTGCCTTTGTAAGTTTTGAAGCAAAGATAAGAAGAGATTTTTCGAAGTGTTTGCTACATTGGACATTCCACCAGCAAAGTATAAGACGTCCATTTCTTCCATATGCTTTGTATTTTTTTCTTTTATTTTTTGAACTTTAATTTTATTTTAATTTTTATTTTCTTTAATCAGTCAGCAGTTTTATACACATCAGTGTATACATAGCAATCCCTTTGCCCAGTTCAGCACACCACCATCACCGCCCCACCGCGGTTTTCTCCCCTTGGTGTGCATACGTTTGTGGTCTCCATCTGTGTCTCAACTTCTGCCCTGCAAACCGGTTCGTATGGACCCTTTCTCTAGGTTCCACATACACGCGTGAATGTACGATATTTGTTGTTCCCTTTCTGACTGACTTCACTCTGTATGACAGTCTCTACATCCATCCGCGTCTCAACAAATGACTCAGTGTCGTTCCTCTTGATGGCTGAGGAATAGTCCATTGTATATGTGTACCACCACTTCCTTATCCATTGGCCTGTCGATGGGCATTTCGGTGGCTTCCATGACCGGGGTGTTGTAAATACTGCTGCAGTGAACACTGGGGTGCATGTGTCTTTTGGAAGTCCGCCTTTCTCTGGCTATATGCCCAGCAGTGGGATGGCTGGCTCGTATGGTAGTTGTAGTCTTCGTTTTTTAAGGAACCTCCATACTGTTCTCCATAGTGACTGTATCAATGTACGCTCCCACCAACAGGGCAAGCGTGCTGCCTTTCTCCACACCCTCTCCAGCATTTATTGTTTCTAGATGTTTTGATGCTGGCCATTCTGACCGGTGTGAGATGATATCTCCTCCTCGTTTTGATTTGCCTTTCCGTAACGATTAAGGATGGGGAGCCATCTTTCATGTGTTTGTGGGCAACCTGTCTATCTTCTTGGGGGAAATGTCTCTTTAGGTCTTCAGCCCACTCTTGGATTGCGTGTTTTGTGTTTTTTGATATTGAGCTGCATGAGCTGCTCGTAAATTTTGGAGATGAATCCTTTGTCAGTTGCTTCCTTTGCAAATATGTTCTTCCATTCTGAGGGTGGTCTTTGCGTCTTGTGTATGGTTTCCTTGGCTGTGCAAAAGCTTTTCAGTTGCCTTAGGTGCCGTTTGTTTATTTTTGTTTTTATTTCCACTTCTCTAGGAGGTGGTCCAAAAGGATCTTGCTGTGATTTCTGTCATAGAGTGTTCTGCTTACGTGTTCCCCGAAGAAGAGTCTGATCGTGTCTGTCCTTACATTTAGGTGTTTAATCCATTTTGAGTTCCTTTTTGAGTATGGGGTTAGGGAGTGTTCTCATGTCATACTTTTCCATGTCCCTGTCCGGTTTTCCCAGCACCACTGCTTGAAGAGGCTGTCCTTGCACCACTCTCTCTTCTTTCCTTCTTTATCAAACATAAGGTGACCATAAGTGCGTGTGTTTAACTCTGGGCTCTCTGTCCTGTTCCATGGATCTCTATTTCTGTTTCTGTGCCAGTACCATAATGCCTTGATTACTGTAGCTTTGCGGTATCGTCGGAAGTCAGGGAGCCTGCTTCCTCCAGCTCCATTTGTCGCTTTCAAGATTGCTTTGGCTATTCGGGGTCTTTTGTGTTCCCACACAAACGGGGAGGTTTCTGGTTCTAGATCTGTGAAAAGTGCCAGTGGTAGTTTGATAGGGATTGCATTCCATCGGTAGCTTGCCTTGGGTGGTAGAGTCATTGTCACAATGCTGATTCTTCCTATCCAAGAAGACCGTATGTCTCTCCATGTGTTTGTATCACCTTGCATTGCTTTCATCAGTGTCTTATGATTTTCTGCATCCAGGTCTTTTGTCTCCTTAGGTAGGCTGAGTCCTAGATATTTTATGCTTTTTGTGGTAATGGTAAATAGGAGGCTTTTCTTACTTTCCCTCTCAGATGTTTCATCATTAGTATATAGGAATGCCAGCGATTTCAGTCCATTCATTTTGTATCACGCTACTTTACCAGATTCATTGATTACCTCTCGGAGTTTCCTGGTAGCCTCTTTAGGAATCCGTATATATAGTAGCATGTCATCTGCCAACAGTGGCAGCTTTACTTCTTCTTTCCAGCACTGTGTTTTGAAAGCAAACAAGGTGTCTGCCTTCAGGGTTTGACAGCTAGAGATGCCATTTAAATAACAGCTGGCATTTAGAGTTGTTGCCAGAATGAGTTTTCGGACGGGATTGCATGAAGGGAATGCATGTCTCGTGCAAAACAGAACATGAAATTTGGGAGACTACCGGAGTGTGCATTTTGGACGGCATTTGCTTCCTTCAGTACAAACATGCTGCAAATAGAGTCCACAGTCTCTGGAGACAGGGTCTTCAGGACAGTCATGAAGTTAAAATGAGGCCCTCAGGTTTGGCCCTAATTCAGTACGATTGGTGTCCTTGGCTTGTAGATGGCTATGTTTGTCTTGTTACCCTCTCTGTATATATCAATGGGCTCATTTCTGTTAGGTCATGTAATCTGTGGTCCTTGCTTCCGGCAGCCCCAGCAAATTAATGCACCCTTCATCATGAAGGATGAGGCTTTCTCTTTTGATCATCCTATAAGTCCTGAAAAGAAAAGACAGCCCTTTCAAGGAAAAAAGGGGTCTGCATGACCAGCTGTTTCCACAGTCTCCAGTGGGTCAGACTTCCCTGAATAGTTTAGACTTCCCAGCCCTCACAATACTTTAAGACAATTCAGTGAGATCTCTCAATCTCAATCTCTCGTGCTCTCTTCCCTCCCCTCCAACCCACCTCAGGCAGCTAAGTGGGTTCTGTTCCTCGGTAGAACGCAGACTAAAACACTTGTGTTATACCCAGTAGTGGAACTATGGGGTCATCAGGTAACTGCCTTTGTAAGTTTTGAAGCAAAGATAAGAAGAGATTTTTCGAAGTGTTTGCTACATTGGACATTCCACCAGCAAAGTATAAGACGTCCATTTCTTCCATATGCTTTGTATTTTTTTCTTTTATTTTTTGAACTTTAATTTTATTTTAATTTTTATTTTCTTTAATCAGTCAGCAGTTTTATACACATCAGTGTATACATAGCAATCCCTTTGCCCAGTTCAGCACACCACCATCACCGCCCCACCGCGGTTTTCTCCCCTTGGTGTGCATACGTTTGTGGTCTCCATCTGTGTCTCAACTTCTGCCCTGCAAACCGGTTCGTATGGACCCTTTCTCTAGGTTCCACATACACGCGTGAATGTACGATATTTGTTGTTCCCTTTCTGACTGACTTCACTCTGTATGACAGTCTCTACATCCATCCGCGTCTCAACAAATGACTCAGTGTCGTTCCTCTTGATGGCTGAGGAATAGTCCATTGTATATGTGTACCACCACTTCCTTATCCATTGGCCTGTCGATGGGCATTTCGGTGGCTTCCATGACCGGGGTGTTGTAAATACTGCTGCAGTGAACACTGGGGTGCATGTGTCTTTTGGAAGTCCGCCTTTCTCTGGCTATATGCCCAGCAGTGGGATGGCTGGCTCGTATGGTAGTTGTAGTCTTCGTTTTTTAAGGAACCTCCATACTGTTCTCCATAGTGACTGTATCAATGTACGCTCCCACCAACAGGGCAAGCGTGCTGCCTTTCTCCACACCCTCTCCAGCATTTATTGTTTCTAGATGTTTTGATGCTGGCCATTCTGACCGGTGTGAGATGATATCTCCTCCTCGTTTTGATTTGCCTTTCCGTAACGATTAAGGATGGGGAGCCATCTTTCATGTGTTTGTGGGCAACCTGTCTATCTTCTTGGGGGAAATGTCTCTTTAGGTCTTCAGCCCACTCTTGGATTGCGTGTTTTGTGTTTTTTGATATTGAGCTGCATGAGCTGCTCGTAAATTTTGGAGATGAATCCTTTGTCAGTTGCTTCCTTTGCAAATATGTTCTTCCATTCTGAGGGTGGTCTTTGCGTCTTGTGTATGGTTTCCTTGGCTGTGCAAAAGCTTTTCAGTTGCCTTAGGTGCCGTTTGTTTATTTTTGTTTTTATTTCCACTTCTCTAGGAGGTGGTCCAAAAGGATCTTGCTGTGATTTCTGTCATAGAGTGTTCTGCTTACGTGTTCCCCGAAGAAGAGTCTGATCGTGTCTGTCCTTACATTTAGGTGTTTAATCCATTTTGAGTTCCTTTTTGAGTATGGGGTTAGGGAGTGTTCTCATGTCATACTTTTCCATGTCCCTGTCCGGTTTTCCCAGCACCACTGCTTGAAGAGGCTGTCCTTGCACCACTCTCTCTTCTTTCCTTCTTTATCAAACATAAGGTGACCATAAGTGCGTGTGTTTAACTCTGGGCTCTCTGTCCTGTTCCATGGATCTCTATTTCTGTTTCTGTGCCAGTACCATAATGCCTTGATTACTGTAGCTTTGCGGTATCGTCGGAAGTCAGGGAGCCTGCTTCCTCCAGCTCCATTTGTCGCTTTCAAGATTGCTTTGGCTATTCGGGGTCTTTTGTGTTCCCACACAAACGGGGAGGTTTCTGGTTCTAGATCTGTGAAAAGTGCCAGTGGTAGTTTGATAGGGATTGCATTCCATCGGTAGCTTGCCTTGGGTGGTAGAGTCATTGTCACAATGCTGATTCTTCCTATCCAAGAAGACCGTATGTCTCTCCATGTGTTTGTATCACCTTGCATTGCTTTCATCAGTGTCTTATGATTTTCTGCATCCAGGTCTTTTGTCTCCTTAGGTAGGCTGAGTCCTAGATATTTTATGCTTTTTGTGGTAATGGTAAATAGGAGGCTTTTCTTACTTTCCCTCTCAGATGTTTCATCATTAGTATATAGGAATGCCAGCGATTTCAGTCCATTCATTTTGTATCACGCTACTTTACCAGATTCATTGATTACCTCTCGGAGTTTCCTGGTAGCCTCTTTAGGAATCCGTATATATAGTAGCATGTCATCTGCCAACAGTGGCAGCTTTACTTCTTCTTTCCAGCACTGTGTTTTGAAAGCAAACAAGGTGTCTGCCTTCAGGGTTTGACAGCTAGAGATGCCATTTAAATAACAGCTGGCATTTAGAGTTGTTGCCAGAATGAGTTTTCGGACGGGATTGCATGAAGGGAATGCATGTCTCGTGCAAAACAGAACATGAAATTTGGGAGACTACCGGAGTGTGCATTTTGGACGGCATTTGCTTCCTTCAGTACAAACATGCTGCAAATAGAGTCCACAGTCTCTGGAGACAGGGTCTTCAGGACAGTCATGAAGTTAAAATGAGGCCCTCAGGTTTGGCCCTAATTCAGTACGATTGGTGTCCTTGGCTTGTAGATGGCTATGTTTGTCTTGTTACCCTCTCTGTATATATCAATGGGCTCATTTCTGTTAGGTCATGTAATCTGTGGTCCTTGCTTCCGGCAGCCCCAGCAAATTAATGCACCCTTCATCATGAAGGATGAGGCTTTCTCTTTTGATCATCCTATAAGTCCTGAAAAGAAAAGACAGCCCTTTCAAGGAACAAAGGGGTCTGCATGACCAGCTGTTTCCACAGTCTCCAGTGGGTCAGACCTCCCTGAATAGTTTAGACTTCCCAGCCCTCACAATACTTTAAGACAATTCAGTGAGATCTCTCAATCTCAATCTCTCGTGCTCTCTTCCCTCCCCTCCAACCCACCTCAGGCAGCTAAGTGGGTTCTGTTCCTCGGTAGAACGCAGACTAAAACACTTGTGTTATACCCAGTAGTGGAACTATGGGGTCATCAGGTAACTGCCTTTGTAAGTTTTGAAGCAAAGATAAGAAGAGATTTTTCGAAGTGTTTGCTACATTGGACATTCCACCAGCAAAGTATAAGACGTCCATTTCTTCCGTATGCTTTGTATTTTTTCTTTTATTTTTTGAACTTTAATTTTATTTTAATTTTTATTTTCTTTAATCAGTCAGCAGTTTTATACACATCAGTGTATACATAGCAATCCCTTTGCCCAGTTCAGCACACCACCATCACCGCCCCACCGCGGTTTTCTCCCCTTGGTGTGCATACGTTTGTGGTCTCCATCTGTGTCTCAACTTCTGCCCTGCAAACCGGTTCGTATGGACCCTTTCTCTAGGTTCCACATACACGCGTGAATGTACGATATTTGTTGTTCCCTTTCTGACTGACTTCACTCTGTATGACAGTCTCTACATCCATCCGCGTCTCAACAAATGACTCAGTGTCGTTCCTCTTGATGGCTGAGGAATAGTCCATTGTATATGTGTACCACCACTTCCTTATCCATTGGCCTGTCGATGGGCATTTCGGTGGCTTCCATGACCGGGGTGTTGTAAATACTGCTGCAGTGAACACTGGGGTGCATGTGTCTTTTGGAAGTCCGCCTTTCTCTGGCTATATGCCCAGCAGTGGGATGGCTGGCTCGTATGGTAGTTGTAGTCTTCGTTTTTTAAGGAACCTCCATACTGTTCTCCATAGTGACTGTATCAATGTACGCTCCCACCAACAGGGCAAGCGTGCTGCCTTTCTCCACACCCTCTCCAGCATTTATTGTTTCTAGATGTTTTGATGCTGGCCATTCTGACCGGTGTGAGATGATATCTCCTCCTCGTTTTGATTTGCCTTTCCGTAACGATTAAGGATGGGGAGCCATCTTTCATGTGTTTGTGGGCAACCTGTCTATCTTCTTGGGGGAAATGTCTCTTTAGGTCTTCAGCCCACTCTTGGATTGCGTGTTTTGTGTTTTTTGATATTGAGCTGCATGAGCTGCTCGTAAATTTTGGAGATGAATCCTTTGTCAGTTGCTTCCTTTGCAAATATGTTCTTCCATTCTGAGGGTGGTCTTTGCGTCTTGTGTATGGTTTCCTTGGCTGTGCAAAAGCTTTTCAGTTGCCTTAGGTGCCGTTTGTTTATTTTTGTTTTTATTTCCACTTCTCTAGGAGGTGGTCCAAAAGGATCTTGCTGTGATTTCTGTCATAGAGTGTTCTGCTTACGTGTTCCCCGAAGAAGAGTCTGATCGTGTCTGTCCTTACATTTAGGTGTTTAATCCATTTTGAGTTCCTTTTTGAGTATGGGGTTAGGGAGTGTTCTCATGTCATACTTTTCCATGTCCCTGTCCGGTTTTCCCAGCACCACTGCTTGAAGAGGCTGTCCTTGCACCACTCTCTCTTCTTTCCTTCTTTATCAAACATAAGGTGACCATAAGTGCGTGTGTTTAACTCTGGGCTCTCTGTCCTGTTCCATGGATCTCTATTTCTGTTTCTGTGCCAGTACCATAATGCCTTGATTACTGTAGCTTTGCGGTATCGTCGGAAGTCAGGGAGCCTGCTTCCTCCAGCTCCATTTGTCGCTTTCAAGATTGCTTTGGCTATTCGGGGTCTTTTGTGTTCCCACACAAACGGGGAGGTTTCTGGTTCTAGATCTGTGAAAAGTGCCAGTGGTAGTTTGATAGGGATTGCATTCCATCGGTAGCTTGCCTTGGGTGGTAGAGTCATTGTCACAATGCTGATTCTTCCTATCCAAGAAGACCGTATGTCTCTCCATGTGTTTGTATCACCTTGCATTGCTTTCATCAGTGTCTTATGATTTTCTGCATCCAGGTCTTTTGTCTCCTTAGGTAGGCTGAGTCCTAGATATTTTATGCTTTTTGTGGTAATGGTAAATAGGAGGCTTTTCTTACTTTCCCTCTCAGATGTTTCATCATTAGTATATAGGAATGCCAGCGATTTCAGTCCATTCATTTTGTATCACGCTACTTTACCAGATTCATTGATTACCTCTCGGAGTTTCCTGGTAGCCTCTTTAGGAATCCGTATATATAGTAGCATGTCATCTGCCAACAGTGGCAGCTTTACTTCTTCTTTCCAGCACTGTGTTTTGAAAGCAAACAAGGTGTCTGCCTTCAGGGTTTGACAGCTAGAGATGCCATTTAAATAACAGCTGGCATTTAGAGTTGTTGCCAGAATGAGTTTTCGGACGGGATTGCATGAAGGGAATGCATGTCTCGTGCAAAACAGAACATGAAATTTGGGAGACTACCGGAGTGTGCATTTTGGACGGCATTTGCTTCCTTCAGTACAAACATGCTGCAAATAGAGTCCACAGTCTCTGGAGACAGGGTCTTCAGGACAGTCATGAAGTTAAAATGAGGCCCTCAGGTTTGGCCCTAATTCAGTACGATTGGTGTCCTTGGCTTGTAGATGGCTATGTTTGTCTTGTTACCCTCTCTGTATATATCAATGGGCTCATTTCTGTTAGGTCATGTAATCTGTGGTCCTTGCTTCCGGCAGCCCCAGCAAATTAATGCACCCTTCATCATGAAGGATGAGGCTTTCTCTTTTGATCATCCTATAAGTCCTGAAAAGAAAAGACAGCCCTTTCAAGGAAAAAAGGGGTCTGCATGACCAGCTGTTTCCACAGTCTCCAGTGGGTCAGACTTCCCTGAATAGTTTAGACTTCCCAGCCCTCACAATACTTTAAGACAATTCAGTGAGATCTCTCAATCTCAATCTCTCGTGCTCTCTTCCCTCCCCTCCAACCCACCTCAGGCAGCTAAGTGGGTTCTGTTCCTCGGTAGAACGCAGACTAAAACACTTGTGTTATACCCAGTAGTGGAACTATGGGGTCATCAGGTAACTGCCTTTGTAAGTTTTGAAGCAAAGATAAGAAGAGATTTTTCGAAGTGTTTGCTACATTGGACATTCCACCAGCAAAGTATAAGACGTCCATTTCTTCCATATGCTTTGTATTTTTTTCTTTTATTTTTTGAACTTTAATTTTATTTTAATTTTTATTTTCTTTAATCAGTCAGCAGTTTTATACACATCAGTGTATACATAGCAATCCCTTTGCCCAGTTCAGCACACCACCATCACCGCCCCACCGCGGTTTTCTCCCCTTGGTGTGCATACGTTTGTGGTCTCCATCTGTGTCTCAACTTCTGCCCTGCAAACCGGTTCGTATGGACCCTTTCTCTAGGTTCCACATACACGCGTGAATGTACGATATTTGTTGTTCCCTTTCTGACTGACTTCACTCTGTATGACAGTCTCTACATCCATCCGCGTCTCAACAAATGACTCAGTGTCGTTCCTCTTGATGGCTGAGGAATAGTCCATTGTATATGTGTACCACCACTTCCTTATCCATTGGCCTGTCGATGGGCATTTCGGTGGCTTCCATGACCGGGGTGTTGTAAATACTGCTGCAGTGAACACTGGGGTGCATGTGTCTTTTGGAAGTCCGCCTTTCTCTGGCTATATGCCCAGCAGTGGGATGGCTGGCTCGTATGGTAGTTGTAGTCTTCGTTTTTTAAGGAACCTCCATACTGTTCTCCATAGTGACTGTATCAATGTACGCTCCCACCAACAGGGCAAGCGTGCTGCCTTTCTCCACACCCTCTCCAGCATTTATTGTTTCTAGATGTTTTGATGCTGGCCATTCTGACCGGTGTGAGATGATATCTCCTCCTCGTTTTGATTTGCCTTTCCGTAACGATTAAGGATGGGGAGCCATCTTTCATGTGTTTGTGGGCAACCTGTCTATCTTCTTGGGGGAAATGTCTCTTTAGGTCTTCAGCCCACTCTTGGATTGCGTGTTTTGTGTTTTTTGATATTGAGCTGCATGAGCTGCTCGTAAATTTTGGAGATGAATCCTTTGTCAGTTGCTTCCTTTGCAAATATGTTCTTCCATTCTGAGGGTGGTCTTTGCGTCTTGTGTATGGTTTCCTTGGCTGTGCAAAAGCTTTTCAGTTGCCTTAGGTGCCGTTTGTTTATTTTTGTTTTTATTTCCACTTCTCTAGGAGGTGGTCCAAAAGGATCTTGCTGTGATTTCTGTCATAGAGTGTTCTGCTTACGTGTTCCCCGAAGAAGAGTCTGATCGTGTCTGTCCTTACATTTAGGTGTTTAATCCATTTTGAGTTCCTTTTTGAGTATGGGGTTAGGGAGTGTTCTCATGTCATACTTTTCCATGTCCCTGTCCGGTTTTCCCAGCACCACTGCTTGAAGAGGCTGTCCTTGCACCACTCTCTCTTCTTTCCTTCTTTATCAAACATAAGGTGACCATAAGTGCGTGTGTTTAACTCTGGGCTCTCTGTCCTGTTCCATGGATCTCTATTTCTGTTTCTGTGCCAGTACCATAATGCCTTGATTACTGTAGCTTTGCGGTATCGTCGGAAGTCAGGGAGCCTGCTTCCTCCAGCTCCATTTGTCGCTTTCAAGATTGCTTTGGCTATTCGGGGTCTTTTGTGTTCCCACACAAACGGGGAGGTTTCTGGTTCTAGATCTGTGAAAAGTGCCAGTGGTAGTTTGATAGGGATTGCATTCCATCGGTAGCTTGCCTTGGGTGGTAGAGTCATTGTCACAATGCTGATTCTTCCTATCCAAGAAGACCGTATGTCTCTCCATGTGTTTGTATCACCTTGCATTGCTTTCATCAGTGTCTTATGATTTTCTGCATCCAGGTCTTTTGTCTCCTTAGGTAGGCTGAGTCCTAGATATTTTATGCTTTTTGTGGTAATGGTAAATAGGAGGCTTTTCTTACTTTCCCTCTCAGATGTTTCATCATTAGTATATAGGAATGCCAGCGATTTCAGTCCATTCATTTTGTATCACGCTACTTTACCAGATTCATTGATTACCTCTCGGAGTTTCCTGGTAGCCTCTTTAGGAATCCGTATATATAGTAGCATGTCATCTGCCAACAGTGGCAGCTTTACTTCTTCTTTCCAGCACTGTGTTTTGAAAGCAAACAAGGTGTCTGCCTTCAGGGTTTGACAGCTAGAGATGCCATTTAAATAACAGCTGGCATTTAGAGTTGTTGCCAGAATGAGTTTTCGGACGGGATTGCATGAAGGGAATGCATGTCTCGTGCAAAACAGAACATGAAATTTGGGAGACTACCGGAGTGTGCATTTTGGACGGCATTTGCTTCCTTCAGTACAAACATGCTGCAAATAGAGTCCACAGTCTCTGGAGACAGGGTCTTCAGGACAGTCATGAAGTTAAAATGAGGCCCTCAGGTTTGGCCCTAATTCAGTACGATTGGTGTCCTTGGCTTGTAGATGGCTATGTTTGTCTTGTTACCCTCTCTGTATATATCAATGGGCTCATTTCTGTTAGGTCATGTAATCTGTGGTCCTTGCTTCCGGCAGCCCCGGCAAATTAATGCACCCTTCATCATGAAGGATGAGGCTTTCTCTTTTGATCATCCTATAAGTCCTGAAAAGAAAAGACAGCCCTTTCAAGGAAAAAAGGGGTCTGCATGACCAGCTGTTTCCACAGTCTCCAGTGGGTCAGACTTCCCTGAATAGTTTAGACTTCCCAGCCCTCACAATACTTTAAGACAATTCAGTGAGATCTCTCAATCTCAATCTCTCGTGCTCTCTTCCCTCCCCTCCAACCCACCTCAGGCAGCTAAGTGGGTTCTGTTCCTCGGTAGAACGCAGACTAAAACACTTGTGTTATACCCAGTAGTGGAACTATGGGGTCATCAGGTAACTGCCTTTGTAAGTTTTGAAGCAAAGATAAGAAGAGATTTTTCGAAGTGTTTGCTACATTGGACATTCCACCAGCAAAGTATAAGACGTCCATTTCTTCCATATGCTTTGTATTTTTTTCTTTTATTTTTTGAACTTTAATTTTATTTTAATTTTTATTTTCTTTAATCAGTCAGCAGTTTTATACACATCAGTGTATACATAGCAATCCCTTTGCCCAGTTCAGCACACCACCATCACCGCCCCACCGCGGTTTTCTCCCCTTGGTGTGCATACGTTTGTGGTCTCCATCTGTGTCTCAACTTCTGCCCTGCAAACCGGTTCGTATGGACCCTTTCTCTAGGTTCCACATACACGCGTGAATGTACGATATTTGTTGTTCCCTTTCTGACTGACTTCACTCTGTATGACAGTCTCTACATCCATCCGCGTCTCAACAAATGACTCAGTGTCGTTCCTCTTGATGGCTGAGGAATAGTCCATTGTATATGTGTACCACCACTTCCTTATCCATTGGCCTGTCGATGGGCATTTCGGTGGCTTCCATGACCGGGGTGTTGTAAATACTGCTGCAGTGAACACTGGGGTGCATGTGTCTTTTGGAAGTCCGCCTTTCTCTGGCTATATGCCCAGCAGTGGGATGGCTGGCTCGTATGGTAGTTGTAGTCTTCGTTTTTTAAGGAACCTCCATACTGTTCTCCATAGTGACTGTATCAATGTACGCTCCCACCAACAGGGCAAGCGTGCTGCCTTTCTCCACACCCTCTCCAGCATTTATTGTTTCTAGATGTTTTGATGCTGGCCATTCTGACCGGTGTGAGATGATATCTCCTCCTCGTTTTGATTTGCCTTTCCGTAACGATTAAGGATGGGGAGCCATCTTTCATGTGTTTGTGGGCAACCTGTCTATCTTCTTGGGGGAAATGTCTCTTTAGGTCTTCAGCCCACTCTTGGATTGCGTGTTTTGTGTTTTTTGATATTGAGCTGCATGAGCTGCTCGTAAATTTTGGAGATGAATCCTTTGTCAGTTGCTTCCTTTGCAAATATGTTCTTCCATTCTGAGGGTGGTCTTTGCGTCTTGTGTATGGTTTCCTTGGCTGTGCAAAAGCTTTTCAGTTGCCTTAGGTGCCGTTTGTTTATTTTTGTTTTTATTTCCACTTCTCTAGGAGGTGGTCCAAAAGGATCTTGCTGTGATTTCTGTCATAGAGTGTTCTGCTTACGTGTTCCCCGAAGAAGAGTCTGATCGTGTCTGTCCTTACATTTAGGTGTTTAATCCATTTTGAGTTCCTTTTTGAGTATGGGGTTAGGGAGTGTTCTCATGTCATACTTTTCCATGTCCCTGTCCGGTTTTCCCAGCACCACTGCTTGAAGAGGCTGTCCTTGCACCACTCTCTCTTCTTTCCTTCTTTATCAAACATAAGGTGACCATAAGTGCGTGTGTTTAACTCTGGGCTCTCTGTCCTGTTCCATGGATCTCTATTTCTGTTTCTGTGCCAGTACCATAATGCCTTGATTACTGTAGCTTTGCGGTATCGTCGGAAGTCAGGGAGCCTGCTTCCTCCAGCTCCATTTGTCGCTTTCAAGATTGCTTTGGCTATTCGGGGTCTTTTGTGTTCCCACACAAACGGGGAGGTTTCTGGTTCTAGATCTGTGAAAAGTGCCAGTGGTAGTTTGATAGGGATTGCATTCCATCGGTAGCTTGCCTTGGGTGGTAGAGTCATTGTCACAATGCTGATTCTTCCTATCCAAGAAGACCGTATGTCTCTCCATGTGTTTGTATCACCTTGCATTGCTTTCATCAGTGTCTTATGATTTTCTGCATCCAGGTCTTTTGTCTCCTTAGGTAGGCTGAGTCCTAGATATTTTATGCTTTTTGTGGTAATGGTAAATAGGAGGCTTTTCTTACTTTCCCTCTCAGATGTTTCATCATTAGTATATAGGAATGCCAGCGATTTCAGTCCATTCATTTTGTATCACGCTACTTTACCAGATTCATTGATTACCTCTCGGAGTTTCCTGGTAGCCTCTTTAGGAATCCGTATATATAGTAGCATGTCATCTGCCAACAGTGGCAGCTTTACTTCTTCTTTCCAGCACTGTGTTTTGAAAGCAAACAAGGTGTCTGCCTTCAGGGTTTGACAGCTAGAGATGCCATTTAAATAACAGCTGGCATTTAGAGTTGTTGCCAGAATGAGTTTTCGGACGGGATTGCATGAAGGGAATGCATGTCTCGTGCAAAACAGAACATGAAATTTGGGAGACTACCGGAGTGTGCATTTTGGACGGCATTTGCTTCCTTCAGTACAAACATGCTGCAAATAGAGTCCACAGTCTCTGGAGACAGGGTCTTCAGGACAGTCATGAAGTTAAAATGAGGCCCTCAGGTTTGGCCCTAATTCAGTACGATTGGTGTCCTTGGCTTGTAGATGGCTATGTTTGTCTTGTTACCCTCTCTGTATATATCAATGGGCTCATTTCTGTTAGGTCATGTAATCTGTGGTCCTTGCTTCCGGCAGCCCCGGCAAATTAATGCACCCTTCATCATGAAGGATGAGGCTTTCTCTTTTGATCATCCTATAAGTCCTGAAAAGAAAAGACAGCCCTTTCAAGGAAAAAAGGGGTCTGCATGACCAGCTGTTTCCACAGTCTCCAGTGGGTCAGACTTCCCTGAATAGTTTAGACTTCCCAGCCCTCACAATACTTTAAGACAATTCAGTGAGATCTCTCAATCTCAATCTCTCGTGCTCTCTTCCCTCCCCTCCAACCCACCTCAGGCAGCTAAGTGGGTTCTGTTCCTCGGTAGAACGCAGACTAAAACACTTGTGTTATACCCAGTAGTGGAACTATGGGGTCATCAGGTAACTGCCTTTGTAA
This sequence comes from Eschrichtius robustus, assembly GCF_028021215.1. Lineage (NCBI taxonomy): Eukaryota > Metazoa > Chordata > Mammalia > Artiodactyla > Eschrichtiidae > Eschrichtius > Eschrichtius robustus. The sequence continues at coordinate 142,251 of NW_027175483.1, read as the reverse complement.
GTTTTGAAGCAAAGATAAGAAGAGATTTTTCGAAGTGTTTGCTACATTGGACATTCCACCAGCAAAGTATAAGACGTCCATTTCTTCCGTATGCTTTGTATTTTTTTCTTTTATTTTTTGAACTTTAATTTTATTTTAATTTTTATTTTCTTTAATCAGTCAGCAGTTTTATACACATCAGTGTATACATAGCAATCCCTTTGCCCAGTTCAGCACACCACCATCACCGCCCCACCGCGGTTTTCTCCCCTTGGTGTGCATACGTTTGTGGTCTCCATCTGTGTCTCAACTTCTGCCCTGCAAACCGGTTCGTATGGACCCTTTCTCTAGGTTCCACATACACGCGTGAATGTACGATATTTGTTGTTCCCTTTCTGACTGACTTCACTCTGTATGACAGTCTCTACATCCATCCGCGTCTCAACAAATGACTCAGTGTCGTTCCTCTTGATGGCTGAGGAATAGTCCATTGTATATGTGTACCACCACTTCCTTATCCATTGGCCTGTCGATGGGCATTTCGGTGGCTTCCATGACCGGGGTGTTGTAAATACTGCTGCAGTGAACACTGGGGTGCATGTGTCTTTTGGAAGTCCGCCTTTCTCTGGCTATATGCCCAGCAGTGGGATGGCTGGCTCGTATGGTAGTTGTAGTCTTCGTTTTTTAAGGAACCTCCATACTGTTCTCCATAGTGACTGTATCAATGTACGCTCCCACCAACAGGGCAAGCGTGCTGCCTTTCTCCACACCCTCTCCAGCATTTATTGTTTCTAGATGTTTTGATGCTGGCCATTCTGACCGGTGTGAGATGATATCTCCTCCTCGTTTTGATTTGCCTTTCCGTAACGATTAAGGATGGGGAGCCATCTTTCATGTGTTTGTGGGCAACCTGTCTATCTTCTTGGGGGAAATGTCTCTTTAGGTCTTCAGCCCACTCTTGGATTGCGTGTTTTGTGTTTTTTGATATTGAGCTGCATGAGCTGCTCGTAAATTTTGGAGATGAATCCTTTGTCAGTTGCTTCCTTTGCAAATATGTTCTTCCATTCTGAGGGTGGTCTTTGCGTCTTGTGTATGGTTTCCTTGGCTGTGCAAAAGCTTTTCAGTTGCCTTAGGTGCCGTTTGTTTATTTTTGTTTTTATTTCCACTTCTCTAGGAGGTGGTCCAAAAGGATCTTGCTGTGATTTCTGTCATAGAGTGTTCTGCTTACGTGTTCCCCGAAGAAGAGTCTGATCGTGTCTGTCCTTACATTTAGGTGTTTAATCCATTTTGAGTTCCTTTTTGAGTATGGGGTTAGGGAGTGTTCTCATGTCATACTTTTCCATGTCCCTGTCCGGTTTTCCCAGCACCACTGCTTGAAGAGGCTGTCCTTGCACCACTCTCTCTTCTTTCCTTCTTTATCAAACATAAGGTGACCATAAGTGCGTGTGTTTAACTCTGGGCTCTCTGTCCTGTTCCATGGATCTCTATTTCTGTTTCTGTGCCAGTACCATAATGCCTTGATTACTGTAGCTTTGCGGTATCGTCGGAAGTCAGGGAGCCTGCTTCCTCCAGCTCCATTTGTCGCTTTCAAGATTGCTTTGGCTATTCGGGGTCTTTTGTGTTCCCACACAAACGGGGAGGTTTCTGGTTCTAGATCTGTGAAAAGTGCCAGTGGTAGTTTGATAGGGATTGCATTCCATCGGTAGCTTGCCTTGGGTGGTAGAGTCATTGTCACAATGCTGATTCTTCCTATCCAAGAAGACCGTATGTCTCTCCATGTGTTTGTATCACCTTGCATTGCTTTCATCAGTGTCTTATGATTTTCTGCATCCAGGTCTTTTGTCTCCTTAGGTAGGCTGAGTCCTAGATATTTTATGCTTTTTGTGGTAATGGTAAATAGGAGGCTTTTCTTACTTTCCCTCTCAGATGTTTCATCATTAGTATATAGGAATGCCAGCGATTTCAGTCCATTCATTTTGTATCACGCTACTTTACCAGATTCATTGATTACCTCTCGGAGTTTCCTGGTAGCCTCTTTAGGAATCCGTATATATAGTAGCATGTCATCTGCCAACAGTGGCAGCTTTACTTCTTCTTTCCAGCACTGTGTTTTGAAAGCAAACAAGGTGTCTGCCTTCAGGGTTTGACAGCTAGAGATGCCATTTAAATAACAGCTGGCATTTAGAGTTGTTGCCAGAATGAGTTTTCGGACGGGATTGCATGAAGGGAATGCATGTCTCGTGCAAAACAGAACATGAAATTTGGGAGACTACCGGAGTGTGCATTTTGGACGGCATTTGCTTCCTTCAGTACAAACATGCTGCAAATAGAGTCCACAGTCTCTGGAGACAGGGTCTTCAGGACAGTCATGAAGTTAAAATGAGGCCCTCAGGTTTGGCCCTAATTCAGTACGATTGGTGTCCTTGGCTTGTAGATGGCTATGTTTGTCTTGTTACCCTCTCTGTATATATCAATGGGCTCATTTCTGTTAGGTCATGTAATCTGTGGTCCTTGCTTCCGGCAGCCCCGGCAAATTAATGCACCCTTCATCATGAAGGATGAGGCTTTCTCTTTTGATCATCCTATAAGTCCTGAAAAGAAAAGACAGCCCTTTCAAGGAAAAAAGGGGTCTGCATGACCAGCTGTTTCCACAGTCTCCAGTGGGTCAGACTTCCCTGAATAGTTTAGACTTCCCAGCCCTCACAATACTTTAAGACAATTCAGTGAGATCTCTCAATCTCAATCTCTCGTGCTCTCTTCCCTCCCCTCCAACCCACCTCAGGCAGCTAAGTGGGTTCTGTTCCTCGGTAGAACGCAGACTAAAACACTTGTGTTATACCCAGTAGTGGAACTATGGGGTCATCAGGTAACTGCCTTTGTAAGTTTTGAAGCAAAGATAAGAAGAGATTTTTCGAAGTGTTTGCTACATTGGACATTCCACCAGCAAAGTATAAGACGTCCATTTCTTCCGTATGCTTTGTATTTTTTTCTTTTATTTTTTGAACTTTAATTTTATTTTAATTTTTATTTTCTTTAATCAGTCAGCAGTTTTATACACATCAGTGTATACATAGCAATCCCTTTGCCCAGTTCAGCACACCACCATCACCGCCCCACCGCGGTTTTCTCCCCTTGGTGTGCATACGTTTGTGGTCTCCATCTGTGTCTCAACTTCTGCCCTGCAAACCGGTTCGTATGGACCCTTTCTCTAGGTTCCACATACACGCGTGAATGTACGATATTTGTTGTTCCCTTTCTGACTGACTTCACTCTGTATGACAGTCTCTACATCCATCCGCGTCTCAACAAATGACTCAGTGTCGTTCCTCTTGATGGCTGAGGAATAGTCCATTGTATATGTGTACCACCACTTCCTTATCCATTGGCCTGTCGATGGGCATTTCGGTGGCTTCCATGACCGGGGTGTTGTAAATACTGCTGCAGTGAACACTGGGGTGCATGTGTCTTTTGGAAGTCCGCCTTTCTCTGGCTATATGCCCAGCAGTGGGATGGCTGGCTCGTATGGTAGTTGTAGTCTTCGTTTTTTAAGGAACCTCCATACTGTTCTCCATAGTGACTGTATCAATGTACGCTCCCACCAACAGGGCAAGCGTGCTGCCTTTCTCCACACCCTCTCCAGCATTTATTGTTTCTAGATGTTTTGATGCTGGCCATTCTGACCGGTGTGAGATGATATCTCCTCCTCGTTTTGATTTGCCTTTCCGTAACGATTAAGGATGGGGAGCCATCTTTCATGTGTTTGTGGGCAACCTGTCTATCTTCTTGGGGGAAATGTCTCTTTAGGTCTTCAGCCCACTCTTGGATTGCGTGTTTTGTGTTTTTTGATATTGAGCTGCATGAGCTGCTCGTAAATTTTGGAGATGAATCCTTTGTCAGTTGCTTCCTTTGCAAATATGTTCTTCCATTCTGAGGGTGGTCTTTGCGTCTTGTGTATGGTTTCCTTGGCTGTGCAAAAGCTTTTCAGTTGCCTTAGGTGCCGTTTGTTTATTTTTGTTTTTATTTCCACTTCTCTAGGAGGTGGTCCAAAAGGATCTTGCTGTGATTTCTGTCATAGAGTGTTCTGCTTACGTGTTCCCCGAAGAAGAGTCTGATCGTGTCTGTCCTTACATTTAGGTGTTTAATCCATTTTGAGTTCCTTTTTGAGTATGGGGTTAGGGAGTGTTCTCATGTCATACTTTTCCATGTCCCTGTCCGGTTTTCCCAGCACCACTGCTTGAAGAGGCTGTCCTTGCACCACTCTCTCTTCTTTCCTTCTTTATCAAACATAAGGTGACCATAAGTGCGTGTGTTTAACTCTGGGCTCTCTGTCCTGTTCCATGGATCTCTATTTCTGTTTCTGTGCCAGTACCATAATGCCTTGATTACTGTAGCTTTGCGGTATCGTCGGAAGTCAGGGAGCCTGCTTCCTCCAGCTCCATTTGTCGCTTTCAAGATTGCTTTGGCTATTCGGGGTCTTTTGTGTTCCCACACAAACGGGGAGGTTTCTGGTTCTAGATCTGTGAAAAGTGCCAGTGGTAGTTTGATAGGGATTGCATTCCATCGGTAGCTTGCCTTGGGTGGTAGAGTCATTGTCACAATGCTGATTCTTCCTATCCAAGAAGACCGTATGTCTCTCCATGTGTTTGTATCACCTTGCATTGCTTTCATCAGTGTCTTATGATTTTCTGCATCCAGGTCTTTTGTCTCCTTAGGTAGGCTGAGTCCTAGATATTTTATGCTTTTTGTGGTAATGGTAAATAGGAGGCTTTTCTTACTTTCCCTCTCAGATGTTTCATCATTAGTATATAGGAATGCCAGCGATTTCAGTCCATTCATTTTGTATCACGCTACTTTACCAGATTCATTGATTACCTCTCGGAGTTTCCTGGTAGCCTCTTTAGGAATCCGTATATATAGTAGCATGTCATCTGCCAACAGTGGCAGCTTTACTTCTTCTTTCCAGCACTGTGTTTTGAAAGCAAACAAGGTGTCTGCCTTCAGGGTTTGACAGCTAGAGATGCCATTTAAATAACAGCTGGCATTTAGAGTTGTTGCCAGAATGAGTTTTCGGACGGGATTGCATGAAGGGAATGCATGTCTCGTGCAAAACAGAACACGAAATTTGGGAGACTACCGGAGTGTGCATTTTGGACGGCATTTGCTTCCTTCAGTACAAACATGCTGCAAATAGAGTCCACAGTCTCTGGAGACAGGGTCTTCAGGACAGTCATGAAGTTAAAATGAGGCCCTCAGGTTTGGCCCTAATTCAGTACGATTGGTGTCCTTGGCTTGTAGATGGCTATGTTTGTCTTGTTACCCTCTCTGTATATATCAATGGGCTCATTTCTGTTAGGTCATGTAATCTGTGGTCCTTGCTTCCGGCAGCCCCGGCAAATTAATGCACCCTTCATCATGAAGGATGAGGCTTTCTCTTTTGATCATCCTATAAGTCCTGAAAAGAAAAGACAGCCCTTTCAAGGAAAAAAGGGGTCTGCATGACCAGCTGTTTCCACAGTCTCCAGTGGGTCAGACTTCCCTGAATAGTTTAGACTTCCCAGCCCTCACAATACTTTAAGACAATTCAGTGAGATCTCTCAATCTCAATCTCTCGTGCTCTCTTCCCTCCCCTCCAACCCACCTCAGGCAGCTAAGTGGGTTCTGTTCCTCGGTAGAACGCAGACTAAAACACTTGTGTTATACCCAGTAGTGGAACTATGGGGTCATCAGGTAACTGCCTTTGTAAGTTTTGAAGCAAAGATAAGAAGAGATTTTTCGAAGTGTTTGCTACATTGGACATTCCACCAGCAAAGTATAAGACGTCCATTTCTTCCATATGCTTTGTATTTTTTTCTTTTATTTTTTGAACTTTAATTTTATTTTAATTTTTATTTTCTTTAATCAGTCAGCAGTTTTATACACATCAGTGTATACATAGCAATCCCTTTGCCCAGTTCAGCACACCACCATCACCGCCCCACCGCGGTTTTCTCCCCTTGGTGTGCATACGTTTGTGGTCTCCATCTGTGTCTCAACTTCTGCCCTGCAAACCGGTTCGTATGGACCCTTTCTCTAGGTTCCACATACACGCGTGAATGTACGATATTTGTTGTTCCCTTTCTGACTGACTTCACTCTGTATGACAGTCTCTACATCCATCCGCGTCTCAACAAATGACTCAGTGTCGTTCCTCTTGATGGCTGAGGAATAGTCCATTGTATATGTGTACCACCACTTCCTTATCCATTGGCCTGTCGATGGGCATTTCGGTGGCTTCCATGACCGGGGTGTTGTAAATACTGCTGCAGTGAACACTGGGGTGCATGTGTCTTTTGGAAGTCCGCCTTTCTCTGGCTATATGCCCAGCAGTGGGATGCCTGGCTCGTATGGTAGTTGTAGTCTTCGTTTTTTAAGGAACCTCCATACTGTTCTCCATAGTGACTGTATCAATGTACGCTCCCACCAACAGGGCAAGCGTGCTGCCTTTCTCCACACCCTCTCCAGCATTTATTGTTTCTAGATGTTTTGATGCTGGCCATTCTGACCGGTGTGAGATGATATCTCCTCCTCGTTTTGATTTGCCTTTCCGTAACGATTAAGGATGGGGAGCCATCTTTCATGTGTTTGTGGGCAACCTGTCTATCTTCTTGGGGGAAATGTCTCTTTAGGTCTTCAGCCCACTCTTGGATTGCGTGTTTTGTGTTTTTTGATATTGAGCTGCATGAGCTGCTCGTAAATTTTGGAGATGAATCCTTTGTCAGTTGCTTCCTTTGCAAATATGTTCTTCCATTCTGAGGGTGGTCTTTGCGTCTTGTGTATGGTTTCCTTGGCTGTGCAAAAGCTTTTCAGTTGCCTTAGGTGCCGTTTGTTTATTTTTGTTTTTATTTCCACTTCTCTAGGAGGTGGTCCAAAAGGATCTTGCTGTGATTTCTGTCATAGAGTGTTCTGCTTACGTGTTCCCCGAAGAAGAGTCTGATCGTGTCTGTCCTTACATTTAGGTGTTTAATCCATTTTGAGTTCCTTTTTGAGTATGGGGTTAGGGAGTGTTCTCATGTCATACTTTTCCATGTCCCTGTCCGGTTTTCCCAGCACCACTGCTTGAAGAGGCTGTCCTTGCACCACTCTCTCTTCTTTCCTTCTTTATCAAACATAAGGTGACCATAAGTGCGTGTGTTTAACTCTGGGCTCTCTGTCCTGTTCCATGGATCTCTATTTCTGTTTCTCTGCCAGTACCATAATGCCTTGATTACTGTAGCTTTGCGGTATCGTCGGAAGTCAGGGAGCCTGCTTCCTCCAGCTCCATTTGTCGCTTTCAAGATTGCTTTGGCTATTCGGGGTCTTTTGTGTTCCCACACAAACGGGGAGGTTTCTGGTTCTAGATCTGTGAAAAGTGCCAGTGGTAGTTTGATAGGGATTGCATTCCATCGGTAGCTTGCCTTGGGTGGTAGAGTCATTGTCACAATGCTGATTCTTCCTATCCAAGAAGACCGTATGTCTCTCCATGTGTTTGTATCACCTTGCATTGCTTTCATCAGTGTCTTATGATTTTCTGCATCCAGGTCTTTTGTCTCCTTAGGTAGGCTGAGTCCTAGATATTTTATGCTTTTTGTGGTAATGGTAAATAGGAGGGTTTTCTTACTTTCCCTCTCAGATGTTTCATCATTAGTATATAGGAATGCCAGCGATTTCAGTCCATTCATTTTGTATCACGCTACTTTACCAGATTCATTGATTACCTCTCGGAGTTTCCTGGTAGCCTCTTTAGGAATCCGTATATATAGTAGCATGTCATCTGCCAACAGTGGCAGCTTTACTTCTTCTTTCCAGCACTGTGTTTTGAAAGCAAACAAGGTGTCTGCCTTCAGGGTTTGACAGCTAGAGATGCCATTTAAATAACAGCTGGCATTTAGAGTTGTTGCCAGAATGAGTTTTCGGACGGGATTGCATGAAGGGAATGCATGTCTCGTGCAAAACAGAACACGAAATTTGGGAGACTACCGGAGTGTGCATTTTGGACGGCATTTGCTTCCTTCAGTACAAACATGCTGCAAATAGAGTCCACAGTCTCTGGAGACAGGGTCTTCAGGACAGTCATGAAGTTAAAATGAGGCCCTCAGGTTTGGCCCTAATTCAGTACGATTGGTGTCCTTGGCTTGTAGATGGCTATGTTTGTCTTGTTACTCTCTCTGTATATATCAATGGGCTCATTTCTGTTAGGTCATGTAATCTGTGGTCCTTGCTTCTGGCAGCCCCGGCAAATTAATGCACCCTTCATCATGAAGGATGAGGCTTTCTCTTTTGATCATCCTATAAGTCCTGAAAAGAAAAGACAGCCCTTTCAAGGAACAAAGGGGTCTGCATGACCAGCTGTTTCCACAGTCTCCAGTGGGTCAGACTTCCCTGAATAGTTTAGACTTCCCAGCCCTCACAATACTTTAAGACAATTCAGTGAGATCTCTCAATCTCAATCTCTCGTGCTCTCTTCCCTCCCTTCCAACCCACCTCAGGCAGCTAAGTGGGTTCTGTTCCTCGGTAGAACGCAGACTAAAACACTTGTGTTATACCCAGTAGTGGAACTATGGGGTCATCAGGTAACTGCCTTTGTAAGTTTTGAAGCAAAGATAAGAAGAGATTTTTCGAAGTGTTTGCTACATTGGACATTCCACCAGCAAAGTATAAGACGTCCATTTCTTCCATATGCTTTGTATTTTTTCTTTTATTTTTTGAACTTTAATTTTATTTTAATTTTTATTTTCTTTAATCAGTCAGCAGTTTTATACACATCAGTGTATACATAGCAATCCCTTTGCCCAGTTCAGCACACCACCATCACCGCCCCACCGCGGTTTTCTCCCCTTGGTGTGCATACGTTTGTGGTCTCCATCTGTGTCTCAACTTCTGCCCTGCAAACCGGTTCGTATGGACCCTTTCTCTAGGTTCCACATACACGCGTGAATGTACGATATTTGTTGTTCCCTTTCTGACTGACTTCACTCTGTATGACAGTCTCTACATCCATCCGCGTCTCAACAAATGACTCAGTGTCGTTCCTCTTGATGGCTGAGGAATAGTCCATTGTATATGTGTACCACCACTTCCTTATCCATTGGCCTGTCGATGGGCATTTCGGTGGCTTCCATGACCGGGGTGTTGTAAATACTGCTGCAGTGAACACTGGGGTGCATGTGTCTTTTGGAAGTCCGCCTTTCTCTGGCTATATGCCCAGCAGTGGGATGGCTGGCTCGTATGGTAGTTGTAGTCTTCGTTTTTTAAGGAACCTCCATACTGTTCTCCATAGTGACTGTATCAATGTACGCTCCCACCAACAGGGCAAGCGTGCTGCCTTTCTCCACACCCTCTCCAGCATTTATTGTTTCTAGATGTTTTGATGCTGGCCATTCTGACCGGTGTGAGATGATATCTCCTCCTCGTTTTGATTTGCCTTTCCGTAACGATTAAGGATGGGGAGCCATCTTTCATGTGTTTGTGGGCAACCTGTCTATCTTCTTGGGGGAAATGTCTCTTTAGGTCTTCAGCCCACTCTTGGATTGCGTGTTTTGTGTTTTTTGATATTGAGCTGCATGAGCTGCTCGTAAATTTTGGAGATGAATCCTTTGTCAGTTGCTTCCTTTGCAAATATGTTCTTCCATTCTGAGGGTGGTCTTTGCGTCTTGTGTATGGTTTCCTTGGCTGTGCAAAAGCTTTTCAGTTGCCTTAGGTGCCGTTTGTTTATTTTTCTTTTTATTTCCACTTCTCTAGGAGGTGGTCCAAAAGGATCTTGCTGTGATTTCTGTCATAGAGTGTTCTGCTTACGTGTTCCCCGAAGAAGAGTCTGATCGTGTCTGTCCTTACATTTAGGTGTTTAATCCATTTTGAGTTCCTTTTTGAGTATGGGGTTAGGGAGTGTTCTCATGTCATACTTTTCCATGTCCCTGTCCGGTTTTCCCAGCACCACTGCTTGAAGAGGCTGTCCTTGCACCACTCTCTCTTCTTTCCTTCTTTATCAAACATAAGGTGACCATAAGTGCGTGTGTTTAACTCTGGGCTCTCTGTCCTGTTCCATGGATCTCTATTTCTGTTTCTCTGCCAGTACCATAATGCCTTGATTACTGTAGCTTTGCGGTATCGTCGGAAGTCAGGGAGCCTGCTTCCTCCAGCTCCATTTGTCGCTTTCAAGATTGCTTTGGCTATTCGGGGTCTTTTGTGTTCCCACACAAACGGGGAGGTTTCTGGTTCTAGATCTGTGAAAAGTGCCAGTGGTAGTTTGATAGGGATTGCATTCCATCGGTAGCTTGCCTTGGGTGGTAGAGTCATTGTCACAATGCTGATTCTTCCTATCCAAGAAGACCGTATGTCTCTCCATGTGTTTGTATCACCTTGCATTGCTTTCATCAGTGTCTTATGATTTTCTGCATCCAGGTCTTTTGTCTCCTTAGGTAGGCTGAGTCCTAGATATTTTATGCTTTTTGTGGTAATGGTAAATAGGAGGCTTTTCTTACTTTCCCTCTCAGATGTTTCATCATTAGTATATAGGAATGCCAGCGATTTCAGTCCATTCATTTTGTATCACGCTACTTTACCAGATTCATTGATTACCTCTCGGAGTTTCCTGGTAGCCTCTTTAGGAATCCGTATATATAGTAGCATGTCATCTGCCAACAGTGGCAGCTTTACTTCTTCTTTCCAGCACTGTGTTTTGAAAGCAAACAAGGTGTCTGCCTTCAGGGTTTGACAGCTAGAGATGCCATTTAAATAACAGCTGGCATTTAGAGTTGTTGCCAGAATGAGTTTTCGGACGGGATTGCATGAAGGGAATGCATGTCTCGTGCAAAACAGAACATGAAATTTGGGAGACTACCGGAGTGTGCATTTTGGACGGCATTTGCTTCCTTCAGTACAAACATGCTGCAAATAGAGTCCACAGTCTCTGGAGACAGGGTCTTCAGGACAGTCATGAAGTTAAAATGAGGCCCTCAGGTTTGGCCCTAATTCAGTACGATTGGTGTCCTTGGCTTGTAGATGGCTATGTTTGTCTTGTTACCCTCTCTGTATATATCAATGGGCTCATTTCTGTTAGGTCATGTAATCTGTGGTCCTTGCTTCCGGCAGCCCCAGCAAATTAATGCACCCTTCATCATGAAGGATGAGGCTTTCTCTTTTGATCATCCTATAAGTCCTGAAAAGAAAAGACAGCCCTTTCAAGGAACAAAGGGGTCTGCATGACCAGCTGTTTCCACAGTCTCCAGTGGGTCAGACTTCCCTGAATAGTTTAGACTTCCCAGCCCTCACAATACTTTAAGACAATTCAGTGAGATCTCTCAATCTCAATCTCTCGTGCTCTCTTCCCTCCCCTCCAACCCACCTCAGGCAGCTAAGTGGGTTCTGTTCCTCGGTAGAACGCAGACAAAAACACTTGTGTTATACCCAGTAGTGGAACTATGGGGTCATCAGGTAACTGCCTTTGTAAGTTTTGAAGCAAAGATAAGAAGAGATTTTTCGAAGTGTTTGCTACATTGGACATTCCACCAGCAAAGTATAAGACGTCCATTTCTTCCATATGCTTTGTATTTTTTCTTTTATTTTTTGAACTTTAATTTTATTTTAATTTTTATTTTCTTTAATCAGTCAGCAGTTTTATACACATCAGTGTATACATAGCAATCCCTTTGCCCAGTTCAGCACACCACCATCACCGCCCCACCGCGGTTTTCTCCCCTTGGTGTGCATACGTTTGTGGTCTCCATCTGTGTCTCAACTTCTGCCCTGCAAACCGGTTCGTATGGACCCTTTCTCTAGGTTCCACATACACGCGTGAATGTACGATATTTGTTGTTCCCTTTCTGACTGACTTCACTCTGTATGACAGTCTCTACATCCATCCGCGTCTCAACAAATGACTCAGTGTCGTTCCTCTTGATGGCTGAGGAATAGTCCATTGTATATGTGTACCACCACTTCCTTATCCATTGGCCTGTCGATGGGCATTTCGGTGGCTTCCATGACCGGGGTGTTGTAAATACTGCTGCAGTGAACACTGGGGTGCATGTGTCTTTTGGAAGTCCGCCTTTCTCTGGCTATATGCCCAGCAGTGGGATGGCTGGCTCGTATGGTAGTTGTAGTCTTCGTTTTTTAAGGAACCTCCATACTGTTCTCCATAGTGACTGTATCAATGTACGCTCCCACCAACAGGGCAAGCGTGCTGCCTTTCTCCACACCCTCTCCAGCATTTATTGTTTCTAGATGTTTTGATGCTGGCCATTCTGACCGGTGTGAGATGATATCTCCTCCTCGTTTTGATTTGCCTTTCCGTAACGATTAAGGATGGGGAGCCATCTTTCATGTGTTTGTGGGCAACCTGTCTATCTTCTTGGGGGAAATGTCTCTTTAGGTCTTCAGCCCACTCTTGGATTGCGTGTTTTGTGTTTTTTGATATTGAGCTGCATGAGCTGCTCGTAAATTTTGGAGATGAATCCTTTGTCAGTTGCTTCCTTTGCAAATATGTTCTTCCATTCTGAGGGTGGTCTTTGCGTCTTGTGTATGGTTTCCTTGGCTGTGCAAAAGCTTTTCAGTTGCCTTAGGTGCCGTTTGTTTATTTTTCTTTTTATTTCCACTTCTCTAGGAGGTGGTCCAAAAGGATCTTGCTGTGATTTCTGTCATAGAGTGTTCTGCTTACGTGTTCCCCGAAGAAGAGTCTGATCGTGTCTGTCCTTACATTTAGGTGTTTAATCCATTTTGAGTTCCTTTTTGAGTATGGGGTTAGGGAGTGTTCTCATGTCATACTTTTCCATGTCCCTGTCCGGTTTTCCCAGCACCACTGCTTGAAGAGGCTGTCCTTGCACCACTCTCTCTTCTTTCCTTCTTTATCAAACATAAGGTGACCATAAGTGCGTGTGTTTAACTCTGGGCTCTCTGTCCTGTTCCATGGATCTCTATTTCTGTTTCTCTGCCAGTACCATAATGCCTTGATTACTGTAGCTTTGCGGTATCGTCGGAAGTCAGGGAGCCTGCTTCCTCCAGCTCCATTTGTCGCTTTCAAGATTGCTTTGGCTATTCGGGGTCTTTTGTGTTCCCACACAAACGGGGAGGTTTCTGGTTCTAGATCTGTGAAAAGTGCCAGTGGTAGTTTGATAGGGATTGCATTCCATCGGTAGCTTGCCTTGGGTGGTAGAGTCATTGTCACAATGCTGATTCTTCCTATCCAAGAAGACCGTATGTCTCTCCATGTGTTTGTATCACCTTGCATTGCTTTCATCAGTGTCTTATGATTTTCTGCATCCAGGTCTTTTGTCTCCTTAGGTAGGCTGAGTCCTAGATATTTTATGCTTTTTGTGGTAATGGTAAATAGGAGGCTTTTCTTACTTTCCCTCTCAGATGTTTCATCATTAGTATATAGGAATGCCAGCGATTTCAGTCCATTCATTTTGTATCACGCTACTTTACCAGATTCATTGATTACCTCTCGGAGTTTCCTGGTAGCCTCTTTAGGAATCCGTATATATAGTAGCATGTCATCTGCCAACAGTGGCAGCTTTACTTCTTCTTTCCAGCACTGTGTTTTGAAAGCAAACAAGGTGTCTGCCTTCAGGGTTTGACAGCTAGAGATGCCATTTAAATAACAGCTGGCATTTAGAGTTGTTGCCAGAATGAGTTTTCGGACGGGATTGCATGAAGGGAATGCATGTCTCGTGCAAAACAGAACATGAAATTTGGGAGACTACCGGAGTGTGCATTTTGGACGGCATTTGCTTCCTTCAGTACAAACATGCTGCAAATAGAGTCCACAGTCTCTGGAGACAGGGTCTTCAGGACAGTCATGAAGTTAAAATGAGGCCCTCAGGTTTGGCCCTAATTCAGTACGATTGGTGTCCTTGGCTTGTAGATGGCTATGTTTGTCTTGTTACCCTCTCTGTATATATCAATGGGCTCATTTCTGTTAGGTCATGTAATCTGTGGTCCTTGCTTCCGGCAGCCCCAGCAAATTAATGCACCCTTCATCATGAAGGATGAGGCTTTCTCTTTTGATCATCCTATAAGTCCTGAAAAGAAAAGACAGCCCTTTCAAGGAACAAAGGGGTCTGCATGACCAGCTGTTTCCACAGTCTCCAGTGGGTCAGACTTCCCTGAATAGTTTAGACTTCCCAGCCCTCACAATACTTTAAGACAATTCAGTGAGATCTCTCAATCTCAATCTCTCGTGCTCTCTTCCCTCCCCTCCAACCCACCTCAGGCAGCTAAGTGGGTTCTGTTCCTCGGTAGAACGCAGACAAAAACACTTGTGTTATACCCAGTAGTGGAACTATGGGGTCATCAGGTAACTGCCTTTGTAAGTTTTGAAGCAAAGATAAGAAGAGATTTTTCGAAGTGTTTGCTACATTGGACATTCCACCAGCAAAGTATAAGACGTCCATTTCTTCCATATGCTTTGTATTTTTTCTTTTATTTTTTGAACTTTAATTTTATTTTAATTTTTATTTTCTTTAATCAGTCAGCAGTTTTATACACATCAGTGTATACATAGCAATCCCTTTGCCCAGTTCAGCACACCACCATCACCGCCCCACCGCGGTTTTCTCCCCTTGGTGTGCATACGTTTGTGGTCTCCATCTGTGTCTCAACTTCTGCCCTGCAAACCGGTTCGTATGGACCCTTTCTCTAGGTTCCACATACACGCGTGAATGTACGATATTTGTTGTTCCCTTTCTGACTGACTTCACTCTGTATGACAGTCTCTACATCCATCCGCGTCTCAACAAATGACTCAGTGTCGTTCCTCTTGATGGCTGAGGAATAGTCCATTGTATATGTGTACCACCACTTCCTTATCCATTGGCCTGTCGATGGGCATTTCGGTGGCTTCCATGACCGGGGTGTTGTAAATACTGCTGCAGTGAACACTGGGGTGCATGTGTCTTTTGGAAGTCCGCCTTTCTCTGGCTATATGCCCAGCAGTGGGATGGCTGGCTCGTATGGTAGTTGTAGTCTTCGTTTTTTAAGGAACCTCCATACTGTTCTCCATAGTGACTGTATCAATGTACGCTCCCACCAACAGGGCAAGCGTGCTGCCTTTCTCCACACCCTCTCCAGCATTTATTGTTTCTAGATGTTTTGATGCTGGCCATTCTGACCGGTGTGAGATGATATCTCCTCCTCGTTTTGATTTGCCTTTCCGTAACGATTAAGGATGGGGAGCCATCTTTCATGTGTTTGTGGGCAACCTGTCTATCTTCTTGGGGGAAATGTCTCTTTAGGTCTTCAGCCCACTCTTGGATTGCGTGTTTTGTGTTTTTTGATATTGAGCTGCATGAGCTGCTCGTAAATTTTGGAGATGAATCCTTTGTCAGTTGCTTCCTTTGCAAATATGTTCTTCCATTCTGAGGGTGGTCTTTGCGTCTTGTGTATGGTTTCCTTGGCTGTGCAAAAGCTTTTCAGTTGCCTTAGGTGCCGTTTGTTTATTTTTCTTTTTATTTCCACTTCTCTAGGAGGTGGTCCAAAAGGATCTTGCTGTGATTTCTGTCATAGAGTGTTCTGCTTACGTGTTCCCCGAAGAAGAGTCTGATCGTGTCTGTCCTTACATTTAGGTGTTTAATCCATTTTGAGTTCCTTTTTGAGTATGGGGTTAGGGAGTGTTCTCATGTCATACTTTTCCATGTCCCTGTCCGGTTTTCCCAGCACCACTGCTTGAAGAGGCTGTCCTTGCACCACTCTCTCTTCTTTCCTTCTTTATCAAACATAAGGTGACCATAAGTGCGTGTGTTTAACTCTGGGCTCTCTGTCCTGTTCCATGGATCTCTATTTCTGTTTCTCTGCCAGTACCATAATGCCTTGATTACTGTAGCTTTGCGGTATCGTCGGAAGTCAGGGAGCCTGCTTCCTCCAGCTCCATTTGTCGCTTTCAAGATTGCTTTGGCTATTCGGGGTCTTTTGTGTTCCCACACAAACGGGGAGGTTTCTGGTTCTAGATCTGTGAAAAGTGCCAGTGGTAGTTTGATAGGGATTGCATTCCATCGGTAGCTTGCCTTGGGTGGTAGAGTCATTGTCACAATGCTGATTCTTCCTATCCAAGAAGACCGTATGTCTCTCCATGTGTTTGTATCACCTTGCATTGCTTTCATCAGTGTCTTATGATTTTCTGCATCCAGGTCTTTTGTCTTCTTAGGTAGGCTGAGTCCTAGATATTTTATGCTTTTTGTGGTAATGGTAAATAGGAGGCTTTTCTTACTTTCCCTCTCAGATGTTTCATCATTAGTATATAGGAATGCCAGCGATTTCAGTCCATTCATTTTGTATCACGCTACTTTACCAGATTCATTGATTACCTCTCGGAGTTTCCTGGTAGCCTCTTTAGGAATCCGTATATATAGTAGCATGTCATCTGCCAACAGTGGCAGCTTTACTTCTTCTTTCCAGCACTGTGTTTTGAAAGCAAACAAGGTGTCTGCCTTCAGGGTTTGACAGCTAGAGATGCCATTTAAATAACAGCTGGCATTTAGAGTTGTTGCCAGAATGAGTTTTCGGACGGGATTGCATGAAGGGAATGCATGTCTCGTGCAAAACAGAACATGAAATTTGGGAGACTACCGGAGTGTGCATTTTGGACGGCATTTGCTTCCTTCAGTACAAACATGCTGCAAATAGAGTCCACAGTCTCTGGAGACAGGGTCTTCAGGACAGTCATGAAGTTAAAATGAGGCCCTCAGGTTTGGCCCTAATTCAGTACGATTGGTGTCCTTGGCTTGTAGATGGCTATGTTTGTCTTGTTACCCTCTCTGTATATATCAATGGGCTCATTTCTGTTAGGTCATGTAATCTGTGGTCCTTGCTTCCGGCAGCCCCAGCAAATTAATGCACCCTTCATCATGAAGGATGAGGCTTTCTCTTTTGATCATCCTATAAGTCCTGAAAAGAAAAGACAGCCCTTTCAAGGAACAAAGGGGTCTGCATGACCAGCTGTTTCCACAGTCTCCAGTGGGTCAGACTTCCCTGAATAGTTTAGACTTCCCAGCCCTCACAATACTTTAAGACAATTCAGTGAGATCTCTCAATCTCAATCTCTCGTGCTCTCTTCCCTCCCCTCCAACCCACCTCAGGCAGCTAAGTGGGTTCTGTTCCTCGGTAGAACGCAGACTAAAACACTTGTGTTATACCCAGTAGTGGAACTATGGGGTCATCAGGTAACTGCCTTTGTAAGTTTTGAAGCAAAGATAAGAAGAGATTTTTCGAAGTGTTTGCTACATTGGACATTCCACCAGCAAAGTATAAGACGTCCATTTCTTCCATATGCTTTGTATTTTTTCTTTTATTTTTTGAACTTTAATTTTATTTTAATTTTTATTTTCTTTAATCAGTCAGCAGTTTTATACACATCAGTGTATACATAGCAATCCCTTTGCCCAGTTCAGCACACCACCATCACCGCCCCACCGCGGTTTTCTCCCCTTGGTGTGCATACGTTTGTGGTCTCCATCTGTGTCTCAACTTCTGCCCTGCAAACCGGTTCGTATGGACCCTTTCTCTAGGTTCCACATACACGCGTGAATGTACGATATTTGTTGTTCCCTTTCTGACTGACTTCACTCTGTATGACAGTCTCTACATCCATCCGCGTCTCAACAAATGACTCAGTGTCGTTCCTCTTGATGGCTGAGGAATAGTCCATTGTAAATGTGTACCACCACTTCCTTATCCATTGGCCTGTCGATGGGCATTTCGGTGGCTTCCATGACCGGGGTGTTGTAAATACTGCTGCAGTGAACATTGGGGTGCATGTGTCTTTTGGAAGTCCGCCTTTCTCTGGCTATATGCCCAGCAGTGGGATGGCTGGCTCGTATGGTAGTTGTAGTCTTCGTTTTTTAAGGAACCTCCATACTGTTCTCCATAGTGACTGTATCAATGTACGCTCCCACCAACAGGGCAAGCGTGCTGCCTTTCTCCACACCCTCTCCAGCATTTATTGTTTCTAGATTTTTTGATGCTGGCCATTCTGACCGGTGTGAGATGATATCTCCTCCTAGTTTTGATTTGCCTTTCCGTAACGATTAAGGATGGGGAGCCATCTTTCATGTGTTTGTGGGCAACCTGTCTATCTTCTTGGGGGAAATGTCTCTTTAGGTCTTCAGCCCACTCTTGGATTGCGTGTTTTGTGTTTTTTGATATTGAGCTGCATGAGCTGCTCGTAAATTTTGGAGATGAATCCTTTGTCAGTTGCTTCCTTTGCAAATATGTTCTTCCATTCTGAGGGTGGTCTTTGCGTCTTGTGTATGGTTTCCTTGGCTGTGCAAAAGCTTTTCAGTTGCCTTAGGTGCCGTTTGTTTATTTTTGTTTTTATTTCCACTTCTCTAGGAGGTGGTCCAAAAGGATCTTGCTGTGATTTCTGTCATAGAGTGTTCTGCTTACGTGTTCCCCGAAGAAGAGTCTGATCGTGTCTGTCCTTACATTTAGGTGTTTAATCCATTTTGAGTTCCTTTTTGAGTATGGGGTTAGGGAGTGTTCTCATGTCATACTTTTCCATGTCCCTGTCCGGTTTTCCCAGCACCACTGCTTGAAGAGGCTGTCCTTGCACCACTCTCTCTTCTTTCCTTCTTTATCAAACATAAGGTGACCATAAGTGCGTGTGTTTAACTCTGGGCTCTCTGTCCTGTTCCATGGATCTCTATTTCTGTTTCTGTGCCAGTACCATAATGCCTTGATTACTGTAGCTTTGCGGTATCGTCGGAAGTCAGGGAGCCTGATTCCTCCAGCTCCATTTGTCGCTTTCAAGATTGCTTTGGCTATTCGGGGTCTTTTGTGTTCCCACACAAACGGGGAGGTTTCTGGTTCTAGATCTGTGAAAAGTGCCAGTGGTAGTTTGATAGGGATTGCATTCCATCGGTAGCTTGCCTTGGGTGGTAGAGTCATTGTCACAATGCTGATTCTTCCTATCCAAGAAGACCGTATGTCTCTCCATGTGTTTGTATCACCTTGCATTGCTTTCATCAGTGTCTTATGATTTTCTGCATCCAGGTCTTTTGTCTCCTTAGGTAGGCTGAGTCCTAGATATTTTATGCTTTTTGTGGTAATGGTAAATAGGAGGGTTTTCTTACTTTCCCTCTCAGATGTTTCATCATTAGTATATAGGAATGCCAGCGATTTCAGTCCATTCATTTTGTATCACGCTACTTTACCAGATTCATTGATTACCTCTCGGAGTTTCCTGGTAGCCTCTTTAGGAATCCGTATATATAGTAGCATGTCATCTGCCAACAGTGGCAGCTTTACTTCTTCTTTCCAGCACTGTGTTTTGAAAGCAAACAAGGTGTCTGCCTTCAGGGTTTGACAGCTAGAGATGCCATTTAAATAACAGCTGGCATTTAGAGTTGTTGCCAGAATGAGTTTTCGGACGGGATTGCATGAAGGGAATGCATGTCTCGTGCAAAACAGAACATGAAATTTGGGAGACTACCGGAGTGTGCATTTTGGACGGCATTTGCTTCCTTCAGTACAAACATGCTGCAAATAGAGTCCACAGTCTCTGGAGACAGGGTCTTCAGGACAGTCATGAAGTTAAAATGAGGCCCTCAGGTTTGGCCCTAATTCAGTACGATTGGTGTCCTTGGCTTGTAGATGGCTATGTTTGTCTTGTTACCCTCTCTGTATATATCAATGGGCTCATTTCTGTTAGGTCATGTAATCTGTGGTCCTTGCTTCCGGCAGCCCCAGCAAATTAATGCACCCTTCATCATGAAGGATGAGGCTTTCTCTTTTGATCATCCTATAAGTCCTGAAAAGAAAAGACAGCCCTTTCAAGGAACAAAGGGGTCTGCATGACCAGCTGTTTCCACAGTCTCCAGTGGGTCAGACTTCCCTGAATAGTTTAGACTTCCCAGCCCTCACAATACTTTAAGACAATTCAGTGAGATCTCTCAATCTCAATCTCTCGTGCTCTCTTCCCTCCCCTCCAACCCACCTCAGGCAGCTAAGTGGGTTCTGTTCCTCGGTAGAACGCAGACTAAAACACTTGTGTTATACCCAGTAGTGGAACTATGGGGTCATCAGGTAACTGCCTTTGTAAGTTTTGAAGCAAAGATAAGAAGAGATTTTTCGAAGTGTTTGCTACATTGGACATTCCACCAGCAAAGTATAAGACGTCCATTTCTTCCGTATGCTTTGTATTTTTTCTTTTATTTTTTGAACTTTAATTTTATTTTAATTTTTATTTTCTTTAATCAGTCAGCAGTTTTATACACATCAGTGTATACATAGCAATCCCTTTGCCCAGTTCAGCACACCACCATCACCGCCCCACCGCGGTTTTCTCCCCTTGGTGTGCATACGTTTGTGGTCTCCATCTGTGTCTCAACTTCTGCCCTGCAAACCGGTTCGTATGGACCCTTTCTCTAGGTTCCACATACACGCGTGAATGTACGATATTTGTTGTTCCCTTTCTGACTGACTTCACTCTGTATGACAGTCTCTACATCCATCCGCGTCTCAACAAATGACTCAGTGTCGTTCCTCTTGATGGCTGAGGAATAGTCCATTGTAAATGTGTACCACCACTTCCTTATCCATTGGCCTGTCGATGGGCATTTCGGTGGCTTCCATGACCGGGGTGTTGTAAATACTGCTGCAGTGAACATTGGGGTGCATGTGTCTTTTGGAAGTCCGCCTTTCTCTGGCTATATGCCCAGCAGTGGGATGGCTGGCTCGTATGGTAGTTGTAGTCTTCGTTTTTTAAGGAACCTCCATACTGTTCTCCATAGTGACTGTATCAATGTACGCTCCCACCAACAGGGCAAGCGTGCTGCCTTTCTCCACACCCTCTCCAGCATTTATTGTTTCTAGATTTTTTGATGCTGGCCATTCTGACCGGTGTGAGATGATATCTCCTCCTAGTTTTGATTTGCCTTTCCGTAACGATTAAGGATGGGGAGCCATCTTTCATGTGTTTGTGGGCAACCTGTCTATCTTCTTGGGGGAAATGTCTCTTTAGGTCTTCAGCCCACTCTTGGATTGCGTGTTTTGTGTTTTTTGATATTGAGCTGCATGAGCTGCTCGTAAATTTTGGAGATGAATCCTTTGTCAGTTGCTTCCTTTGCAAATATGTTCTTCCATTCTGAGGGTGGTCTTTGCGTCTTGTGTATGGTTTCCTTGGCTGTGCAAAAGCTTTTCAGTTGCCTTAGGTGCCGTTTGTTTATTTTTGTTTTTATTTCCACTTCTCTAGGAGGTGGTCCAAAAGGATCTTGCTGTGATTTCTGTCATAGAGTGTTCTGCTTACGTGTTCCCCGAAGAAGAGTCTGATCGTGTCTGTCCTTACATTTAGGTGTTTAATCCATTTTGAGTTCCTTTTTGAGTATGGGGTTAGGGAGTGTTCTCATGTCATACTTTTCCATGTCCCTGTCCGGTTTTCCCAGCACCACTGCTTGAAGAGGCTGTCCTTGCACCACTCTCTCTTCTTTCCTTCTTTATCAAACATAAGGTGACCATAAGTGCGTGTGTTTAACTCTGGGCTCTCTGTCCTGTTCCATGGATCTCTATTTCTGTTTCTGTGCCAGTACCATAATGCCTTGATTACTGTAGCTTTGCGGTATCGTCGGAAGTCAGGGAGCCTGCTTCCTCCAGCTCCATTTGTCGCTTTCAAGATTGCTTTGGCTATTCGGGGTCTTTTGTGTTCCCACACAAACGGGGAGGTTTCTGGTTCTAGATCTGTGAAAAGTGCCAGTGGTAGTTTGATAGGGATTGCATTCCATCGGTAGCTTGCCTTGGGTGGTAGAGTCATTGTCACAATGCTGATTCTTCCTATCCAAGAAGACCGTATGTCTCTCCATGTGTTTGTATCACCTTGCATTGCTTTCATCAGTGTCTTATGATTTTCTGCATCCAGGTCTTTTGTCTCCTTAGGTAGGCTGAGTCCTAGATATTTTATGCTTTTTGTGGTAATGGTAAATAGGAGGGTTTTCTTACTTTCCCTCTCAGATGTTTCATCATTAGTATATAGGAATGCCAGCGATTTCAGTCCATTCATTTTGTATCACGCTACTTTACCAGATTCATTGATTACCTCTCGGAGTTTCCTGGTAGCCTCTTTAGGAATCCGTATATATAGTAGCATGTCATCTGCCAACAGTGGCAGCTTTACTTCTTCTTTCCAGCACTGTGTTTTGAAAGCAAACAAGGTGTCTGCCTTCAGGGTTTGACAGCTAGAGATGCCATTTAAATAACAGCTGGCATTTAGAGTTGTTGCCAGAATGAGTTTTCGGACGGGATTGCATGAAGGGAATGCATGTCTCGTGCAAAACAGAACATGAAATTTGGGAGACTACCGGAGTGTGCATTTTGGACGGCATTTGCTTCCTTCAGTACAAACATGCTGCAAATAGAGTCCACAGTCTCTGGAGACAGGGTCTTCAGGACTGTCATAAAGTTAAAATGAGCCCCTCAGGTTTGGCCCTAATTCAGTACGATTGGTGTCCTTGGCTTGTAGATGGCTATGTTTGTCTTGTTACCCTCTCTGTATATATCAATGGGCTCATTTCTGTTAGGTCATGTAATCTGTGGTCCTTGCTTCCGGCAGCCCCAGCAAATTAATGCACCCTTCATCATGAAGGATGAGGCTTTCTCTTTTGATCATCCTATAAGTCCTGAAAAGAAAAGACAGCCCTTTCAAGGAACAAAGGGGTCTGCATGACCAGCTGTTTCCACAGTCTCCAGTGGGTCAGACTTCCCTGAATAGTTTAGACTTCCCAGCCCTCACAATTCTTTAAGACAATTCAGTGAGATCTCTCAATCTCAATCTCTCGTGCTCTCTTCCCTCCCCTCCAACCCACCTCAGGCAGCTAAGTGGGTTCTGTTCCTCGGTAGAACGCAGACTAAAACACTTGTGTTATACCCAGTAGTGGAACTATGGGGTCATCAGGTAACTGCCTTTGTAAGTTTTGAAGCAAAGATAAGAAGAGATTTTTCGAAGTGTTTGCTACATTGGACATTCCACCAGCAAAGTATAAGACGTCCATTTCTTCCGTATGCTTTGTATTTTTTCTTTTATTTTTTGAACTTTAATTTTATTTTAATTTTTATTTTCTTTAATCAGTCAGCAGTTTTATACACATCAGTGTATACATAGCAATCCCTTTGCCCAGTTCAGCACACCACCATCACCGCCCCACCGCGGTTTTCTCCCCTTGGTGTGCATACGTTTGTGGTCTCCATCTGTGTCTCAACTTCTGCCCTGCAAACCGGTTCGTATGGACCCTTTCTCTAGGTTCCACATACACGCGTGAATGTACGATATTTGTTGTTCCCTTTCTGACTGACTTCACTCTGTATGACAGTCTCTACATCCATCCGCGTCTCAACAAATGACTCAGTGTCGTTCCTCTTGATGGCTGAGGAATAGCCCATTGTATATGTGTACCACCACTTCCTTATCCATTGGCCTGTCGATGGGCATTTCGGTGGCTTCCATGACCGGGGTGTTGTAAATACTGCTGCAGTGAACACTGGGGTGCATGTGTCTTTTGGAAGTCCGCCTTTCTCTGGCTATATGCCCAGCAGTGGGATGCCTGGCTCGTATGGTAGTTGTAGTCTTCGTTTTTTAAGGAACCTCCATACTGTTCTCCATAGTGACTGTATCAATGTACGCTCCCACCAACAGGGCAAGCGTGCTGCCTTTCTCCACACCCTCTCCAGCATTTATTGTTTCTAGATTTTTTGATGCTGGCCATTCTGACCGGTGTGAGATGATATCTCCTCCTAGTTTTGATTTGCCTTTCCGTAACGATTAAGGATGGGGAGCCATCTTTCATGTGTTTGTGGGCAACCTGTCTATCTTCTTGGGGGAAATGTCTCTTTAGGTCTTCAGCCCACTCTTGGATTGCGTGTTTTGTGTTTTTTGATATTGAGCTGCATGAGCTGCTCGTAAATTTTGGAGATGAATCCTTTGTCAGTTGCTTCCTTTGCAAATATGTTCTTCCATTCTGAGGGTGGTCTTTGCGTCTTGTGTATGGTTTCCTTGGCTGTGCAAAAGCTTTTCAGTTGCCTTAGGTGCCGTTTGTTTATTTTTGTTTTTATTTCCACTTCTCTAGGAGGTGGTCCAAAAGGATCTTGCTGTGATTTCTGTCATAGAGTGTTCTGCTTACGTGTTCCCCGAAGAAGAGTTTGATCGTGTCTGTCCTTACATTTAGGTGTTTAATCCATTTTGAGTTCCTTTTTGAGTATGGGGTTAGGGAGTGTTCTCATGTCATACTTTTCCATGTCCCTGTCCGGTTTTCCCAGCACCACTGCTTGAAGAGGCTGTCCTTGCACCACTCTCTCTTCTTTCCTTCTTTATCAAACATAAGGTGACCATAAGTGCGTGTGTTTAACTCTGGGCTCTCTGTCCTGTTCCATGGATCTCTATTTCTGTTTCTGTGCCAGTACCATAATGCCTTGATTACTGTAGCTTTGCGGTATCGTCGGAAGTCAGGGAGCCTGCTTCCTCCAGCTCCATTTGTCGCTTTCAAGATTGCTTTGGCTATTCGGGGTCTTTTGTGTTCCCACACAAACGGGGAGGTTTCTGGTTCTAGATCTGTGAAAAGTGCCAGTGGTAGTTTGATAGGGATTGCATTCCATCGGTAGCTTGCCTTGGGTGGTAGAGTCATTGTCACAATGCTGATTCTTCCTATCCAAGAAGACCGTATGTCTCTCCATGTGTTTGTATCACCTTGCATTGCTTTCATCAGTGTCTTATGATTTTCTGCATCCAGGTCTTTTGTCTCCTTAGGTAGGCTGAGTCCTAGATATTTTATGCTTTTTGTGGTAATGGTAAATAGGAGGCTTTTCTTACTTTCCCTCTCAGATGTTTCATCATTAGTATATAGGAATGCCAGCGATTTCAGTCCATTCATTTTGTATCACGCTACTTTACCAGATTCATTGATTACCTCTCGGAGTTTCCTGGTAGCCTCTTTAGGAATCCGTATATATAGTAGCATGTCATCTGCCAACAGTGGCAGCTTTACTTCTTCTTTCCAGCACTGTGTTTTGAAAGCAAACAAGGTGTCTGCCTTCAGGGTTTGACAGCTAGAGATGCCATTTAAATAACAGCTGGCATTTAGAGTTGTTGCCAGAATGAGTTTTCGGACGGGATTGCATGAAGGGAATGCATGTCTCGTGCAAAACAGAACATGAAATTTGGGAGACTACCGGAGTGTGCATTTTGGACGGCATTTGCTTCCTTCAGTACAAACATGCTGCAAATAGAGTCCACAGTCTCTGGAGACAGGGTCTTCAGGACTGTCATGAAGTTAAAATGAGCCCCTCAGGTTTGGCCCTAATTCAGTACGATTGGTGTCCTTGGCTTGTAGATGGCTATGTTTGTCTTGTTACCCTCTCTGTATATATCAATGGGCTCATTTCTGTTAGGTCATGTAATCTGTGGTCCTTGCTTCCGGCAGCCCCAGCAAATTAATGCACCCTTCATCATGAAGGATGAGGCTTTCTCTTTTGATCATCCTATAAGTCCTGAAAAGAAAAGACAGCCCTTTCAAGGAACAAAGGGGTCTGCATGACCAGCTGTTTCCACAGTCTCCAGTGGGTCAGACTTCCCTGAATAGTTTAGACTTCCCAGCCCTCACAATTCTTTAAGACAATTCAGTGAGATCTCTCAATCTCAATCTCTCGTGCTCTCTTCCCTCCCCTCCAACCCACCTCAGGCAGCTAAGTGGGTTCTGTTCCTCGGTAGAACGCAGACTAAAACACTTGTGTTATACCCAGTAGTGGAACTATGGGGTCATCAGGTAACTGCCTTTGTAAGTTTTGAAGCAAAGATAAGAAGAGATTTTTCGAAGTGTTTGCTACATTGGACATTCCACCAGCAAAGTATAAGACGTCCATTTCTTCCATATGCTTTGTATTTTTTCTTTTATTTTTTGAACTTTAATTTTATTTTAATTTTTATTTTCTTTAATCAGTCAGCAGTTTTATACACATCAGTGTATACATAGCAATCCCTTTGCCCAGTTCAGCACACCACCATCACCGCCCCACCGCGGTTTTCTCCCCTTGGTGTGCATACGTTTGTGGTCTCCATCTGTGTCTCAACTTCTGCCCTGCAAACCGGTTCGTATGGACCCTTTCTCTAGGTTCCACATACACGCGTGAATGTACGATATTTGTTGTTCCCTTTCTGACTGACTTCACTCTGTATGACAGTCTCTACATCCATCCGCGTCTCAACAAATGACTCAGTGTCGTTCCTCTTGATGGCTGAGGAATAGTCCATTGTATATGTGTACCACCACTTCCTTATCCATTGGCCTGTCGATGGGCATTTCGGTGGCTTCCATGACCGGGGTGTTGTAAATACTGCTGCAGTGAACACTGGGGTGCATGTGTCTTTTGGAAGTCCGCCTTTCTCTGGCTATATGCCCAGCAGTGGGATGCCTGGCTCGTATGGTAGTTGTAGTCTTCGTTTTTTAAGGAACCTCCATACTGTTCTCCATAGTGACTGTATCAATGTACGCTCCCACCAACAGGGCAAGCGTGCTGCCTTTCTCCACACCCTCTCCAGCATTTATTGTTTCTAGATTTTTTGATGCTGGCCATTCTGACCGGTGTGAGATGATATCTCCTCCTAGTTTTGATTTGCCTTTCCGTAACGATTAAGGATGGGGAGCCATCTTTCATGTGTTTGTGGGCAACCTGTCTATCTTCTTGGGGGAAATGTCTCTTTAGGTCTTCAGCCCACTCTTGGATTGCGTGTTTTGTGTTTTTTGATATTGAGCTGCATGAGCTGCTCGTAAATTTTGGAGATGAATCCTTTGTCAGTTGCTTCCTTTGCAAATATGTTCTTCCATTCTGAGGGTGGTCTTTGCGTCTTGTGTATGGTTTCCTTGGCTGTGCAAAAGCTTTTCAGTTGCCTTAGGTGCCGTTTGTTTATTTTTGTTTTTATTTCCACTTCTCTAGGAGGTGGTCCAAAAGGATCTTGCTGTGATTTCTGTCATAGAGTGTTCTGCTTACGTGTTCCCCGAAGAAGAGTTTGATCGTGTCTGTCCTTACATTTAGGTGTTTAATCCATTTTGAGTTCCTTTTTGAGTATGGGGTTAGGGAGTGTTCTCATGTCATACTTTTCCATGTCCCTGTCCGGTTTTCCCAGCACCACTGCTTGAAGAGGCTGTCCTTGCACCACTCTCTCTTCTTTCCTTCTTTATCAAACATAAGGTGACCATAAGTGCGTGTGTTTAACTCTGGGCTCTCTGTCCTGTTCCATGGATCTCTATTTCTGTTTCTGTGCCAGTACCATAATGCCTTGATTACTGTAGCTTTGCGGTATCGTCGGAAGTCAGGGAGCCTGCTTCCTCCAGCTCCATTTGTCGCTTTCAAGATTGCTTTGGCTATTCGGGGTCTTTTGTGTTCCCACACAAACGGGGAGGTTTCTGGTTCTAGATCTGTGAAAAGTGCCAGTGGTAGTTTGATAGGGATTGCATTCCATCGGTAGCTTGCCTTGGGTGGTAGAGTCATTGTCACAATGCTGATTCTTCCTATCCAAGAAGACCGTATGTCTCTCCATGTGTTTGTATCACCTTGCATTGCTTTCATCAGTGTCTTATGATTTTCTGCATCCAGGTCTTTTGTCTCCTTAGGTAGGCTGAGTCCTAGATATTTTATGCTTTTTGTGGTAATGGTAAATAGGAGGCTTTTCTTACTTTCCCTCTCAGATGTTTCATCATTAGTATATAGGAATGCCAGCGATTTCAGTCCATTCATTTTGTATCACGCTACTTTACCAGATTCATTGATTACCTCTCGGAGTTTCCTGGTAGCCTCTTTAGGAATCCGTATATATAGTAGCATGTCATCTGCCAACAGTGGCAGCTTTACTTCTTCTTTCCAGCACTGTGTTTTGAAAGCAAACAAGGTGTCTGCCTTCAGGGTTTGACAGCTAGAGATGCCATTTAAATAACAGCTGGCATTTAGAGTTGTTGCCAGAATGAGTTTTCGGACGGGATTGCATGAAGGGAATGCATGTCTCGTGCAAAACAGAACATGAAATTTGGGAGACTACCGGAGTGTGCATTTTGGACGGCATTTGCTTCCTTCAGTACAAACATGCTGCAAATAGAGTCCACAGTCTCTGGAGACAGGGTCTTCAGGACTGTCATGAAGTTAAAATGAGCCCCTCAGGTTTGGCCCTAATTCAGTACGATTGGTGTCCTTGGCTTGTAGATGGCTATGTTTGTCTTGTTACCCTCTCTGTATATATCAATGGGCTCATTTCTGTTAGGTCATGTAATCTGTGGTCCTTGCTTCCGGCAGCCCCAGCAAATTAATGCACCCTTCATCATGAAGGATGAGGCTTTCTCTTTTGATCATCCTATAAGTCCTGAAAAGAAAAGACAGCCCTTTCAAGGAACAAAGGGGTCTGCATGACCAGCTGTTTCCACAGTCTCCAGTGGGTCAGACTTCCCTGAATAGTTTAGACTTCCCAGCCCTCACAATTCTTTAAGACAATTCAGTGAGATCTCTCAATCTCAATCTCTCGTGCTCTCTTCCCTCCCCTCCAACCCACCTCAGGCAGCTAAGTGGGTTCTGTTCCTCGGTAGAACGCAGACTAAAACACTTGTGTTATACCCAGTAGTGGAACTATGGGGTCATCAGGTAACTGCCTTTGTAAGTTTTGAAGCAAAGATAAGAAGAGATTTTTCGAAGTGTTTGCTACATTGGACATTCCACCAGCAAAGTATAAGACGTCCATTTCTTCCATATGCTTTGTATTTTTTCTTTTATTTTTTGAACTTTAATTTTATTTTAATTTTTATTTTCTTTAATCAGTCAGCAGTTTTATACACATCAGTGTATACATAGCAATCCCTTTGCCCAGTTCAGCACACCACCATCACCGCCCCACCGCGGTTTTCTCCCCTTGGTGTGCATACGTTTGTGGTCTCCATCTGTGTCTCAACTTCTGCCCTGCAAACCGGTTCGTATGGACCCTTTCTCTAGGTTCCACATACACGCGTGAATGTACGATATTTGTTGTTCCCTTTCTGACTGACTTCACTCTGTATGACAGTCTCTACATCCATCCGCGTCTCAACAAATGACTCAGTGTCGTTCCTCTTGATGGCTGAGGAATAGTCCATTGTATATGTGTACCACCACTTCCTTATCCATTGGCCTGTCGATGGGCATTTCGGTGGCTTCCATGACCGGGGTGTTGTAAATACTGCTGCAGTGAACACTGGGGTGCATGTGTCTTTTGGAAGTCCGCCTTTCTCTGGCTATATGCCCAGCAGTGGGATGCCTGGCTCGTATGGTAGTTGTAGTCTTCGTTTTTTAAGGAACCTCCATACTGTTCTCCATAGTGACTGTATCAATGTACGCTCCCACCAACAGGGCAAGCGTGCTGCCTTTCTCCACACCCTCTCCAGCATTTATTGTTTCTAGATTTTTTGATGCTGGCCATTCTGACCGGTGTGAGATGATATCTCCTCCTAGTTTTGATTTGCCTTTCCGTAACGATTAAGGATGGGGAGCCATCTTTCATGTGTTTGTGGGCAACCTGTCTATCTTCTTGGGGGAAATGTCTCTTTAGGTCTTCAGCCCACTCTTGGATTGCGTGTTTTGTGTTTTTTGATATTGAGCTGCATGAGCTGCTCGTAAATTTTGGAGATGAATCCTTTGTCAGTTGCTTCCTTTGCAAATATGTTCTTCCATTCTGAGGGTGGTCTTTGCGTCTTGTGTATGGTTTCCTTGGCTGTGCAAAAGCTTTTCAGTTGCCTTAGGTGCCGTTTGTTTATTTTTGTTTTTATTTCCACTTCTCTAGGAGGTGGTCCAAAAGGATCTTGCTGTGATTTCTGTCATAGAGTGTTCTGCTTACGTGTTCCCCGAAGAAGAGTTTGATCGTGTCTGTCCTTACATTTAGGTGTTTAATCCATTTTGAGTTCCTTTTTGAGTATGGGGTTAGGGAGTGTTCTCATGTCATACTTTTCCATGTCCCTGTCCGGTTTTCCCAGCACCACTGCTTGAAGAGGCTGTCCTTGCACCACTCTCTCTTCTTTCCTTCTTTATCAAACATAAGGTGACCATAAGTGCGTGTGTTTAACTCTGGGCTCTCTGTCCTGTTCCATGGATCTCTATTTCTGTTTCTGTGCCAGTACCATAATGCCTTGATTACTGTAGCTTTGCGGTATCGTCGGAAGTCAGGGAGCCTGCTTCCTCCAGCTCCATTTGTCGCTTTCAAGATTGCTTTGGCTATTCGGGGTCTTTTGTGTTCCCACACAAACGGGGAGGTTTCTGGTTCTAGATCTGTGAAAAGTGCCAGTGGTAGTTTGATAGGGATTGCATTCCATCGGTAGCTTGCCTTGGGTGGTAGAGTCATTGTCACAATGCTGATTCTTCCTATCCAAGAAGACCGTATGTCTCTCCATGTGTTTGTATCACCTTGCATTGCTTTCATCAGTGTCTTATGATTTTCTGCATCCAGGTCTTTTGTCTCCTTAGGTAGGCTGAGTCCTAGATATTTTATGCTTTTTGTGGTAATGGTAAATAGGAGGCTTTTCTTACTTTCCCTCTCAGATGTTTCATCATTAGTATATAGGAATGCCAGCGATTTCAGTCCATTCATTTTGTATCACGCTACTTTACCAGATTCATTGATTACCTCTCGGAGTTTCCTGGTAGCCTCTTTAGGAATCCGTATATATAGTAGCATGTCATCTGCCAACACTGGCAGCTTTACTTCTTCTTTCCAGCACTGTGTTTTGAAAGCAAACAAGGTGTCTGCCTTCAGGGTTTGACAGCTAGAGATGCCATTTAAATAACAGCTGGCATTTAGAGTTGTTGCCAGAATGAGTTTTCGGACGGGATTGCATGAAGGGAATGCATGTCTCGTGCAAAACAGAACATGAAATTTGGGAGACTACCGGAGTGTGCATTTTGGACGGCATTTGCTTCCTTCAGTACAAACATGCTGCAAATAGAGTCCACAGTCTCTGGAGACAGGGTCTTCAGGACTGTCATGAAGTTAAAATGAGCCCCTCAGGTTTGGCCCTAATTCAGTACGATTGGTGTCCTTGGCTTGTAGATGGCTATGTTTGTCTTGTTACCCTCTCTGTATATATCAATGGGCTCATTTCTGTTAGGTCATGTAATCTGTGGTCCTTGCTTCCGGCAGCCCCAGCAAATTAATGCACCCTTCATCATGAAGGATGAGGCTTTCTCTTTTGATCATCCTATAAGTCCTGAAAAGAAAAGACAGCCCTTTCAAGGAACAAAGGGGTCTGCATGACCAGCTGTTTCCACAGTCTCCAGTGGGTCAGACTTCCCTGAATAGTTTAGACTTCCCAGCCCTCACAATTCTTTAAGACAATTCAGTGAGATCTCTCAATCTCAATCTCTCGTGCTCTCTTCCCTCCCCTCCAACCCACCTCAGGCAGCTAAGTGGGTTCTGTTCCTCGGTAGAACGCAGACTAAAACACTTGTGTTATACCCAGTAGTGGAACTATGGGGTCATCAGGTAACTGCCTTTGTAAGTTTTGAAGCAAAGATAAGAAGAGATTTTTCGAAGTGTTTGCTACATTGGACATTCCACCAGCAAAGTATAAGACGTCCATTTCTTCCGTATGCTTTGTATTTTTTCTTTTATTTTTTGAACTTTAATTTTATTTTAATTTTTATTTTCTTTAATCAGTCAGCAGTTTTATACACATCAGTGTATACATAGCAATCCCTTTGCCCAGTTCAGCACACCACCATCACCGCCCCACCGCGGTTTTCTCCCCTTGGTGTGCATACGTTTGTGGTCTCCATCTGTGTCTCAACTTCTGCCCTGCAAACCGGTTCGTATGGACCCTTTCTCTAGGTTCCACATACACGCGTGAATGTACGATATTTGTTGTTCCCTTTCTGACTGACTTCACTCTGTATGACAGTCTCTACATCCATCCGCGTCTCAACAAATGACTCAGTGTCGTTCCTCTTGATGGCTGAGGAATAGTCCATTGTATATGTGTACCACCACTTCCTTATCCATTGGCCTGTCGATGGGCATTTCGGTGGCTTCCATGACCGGGGTGTTGTAAATACTGCTGCAGTGAACACTGGGGTGCATGTGTCTTTTGGAAGTCCGCCTTTCTCTGGCTATATGCCCAGCAGTGGGATGCCTGGCTCGTATGGTAGTTGTAGTCTTCGTTTTTTAAGGAACCTCCATACTGTTCTCCATAGTGACTGTATCAATGTACGCTCCCACCAACAGGGCAAGCGTGCTGCCTTTCTCCACACCCTCTCCAGCATTTATTGTTTCTAGATTTTTTGATGCTGGCCATTCTGACCGGTGTGAGATGATATCTCCTCCTAGTTTTGATTTGCCTTTCCGTAACGATTAAGGATGGGGAGCCATCTTTCATGTGTTTGTGGGCAACCTGTCTATCTTCTTGGGGGAAATGTCTCTTTAGGTCTTCAGCCCACTCTTGGATTGCGTGTTTTGTGTTTTTTGATATTGAGCTGCATGAGCTGCTCGTAAATTTTGGAGATGAATCCTTTGTCAGTTGCTTCCTTTGCAAATATGTTCTTCCATTCTGAGGGTGGTCTTTGCGTCTTGTGTATGGTTTCCTTGGCTGTGCAAAAGCTTTTCAGTTGCCTTAGGTGCCGTTTGTTTATTTTTGTTTTTATTTCCACTTCTCTAGGAGGTGGTCCAAAAGGATCTTGCTGTGATTTCTGTCATAGAGTGTTCTGCTTACGTGTTCCCCGAAGAAGAGTTTGATCGTGTCTGTCCTTACATTTAGGTGTTTAATCCATTTTGAGTTCCTTTTTGAGTATGGGGTTAGGGAGTGTTCTCATGTCATACTTTTCCATGTCCCTGTCCGGTTTTCCCAGCACCACTGCTTGAAGAGGCTGTCCTTGCACCACTCTCTCTTCTTTCCTTCTTTATCAAACATAAGGTGACCATAAGTGCGTGTGTTTAACTCTGGGCTCTCTGTCCTGTTCCATGGATCTCTATTTCTGTTTCTGTGCCAGTACCATAATGCCTTGATTACTGTAGCTTTGCGGTATCGTCGGAAGTCAGGGAGCCTGCTTCCTCCAGCTCCATTTGTCGCTTTCAAGATTGCTTTGGCTATTCGGGGTCTTTTGTGTTCCCACACAAACGGGGAGGTTTCTGGTTCTAGATCTGTGAAAAGTGCCAGTGGTAGTTTGATAGGGATTGCATTCCATCGGTAGCTTGCCTTGGGTGGTAGAGTCATTGTCACAATGCTGATTCTTCCTATCCAAGAAGACCGTATGTCTCTCCATGTGTTTGTATCACCTTGCATTGCTTTCATCAGTGTCTTATGATTTTCTGCATCCAGGTCTTTTGTCTCCTTAGGTAGGCTGAGTCCTAGATATTTTATGCTTTTTGTGGTAATGGTAAATAGGAGGCTTTTCTTACTTTCCCTCTCAGATGTTTCATCATTAGTATATAGGAATGCCAGCGATTTCAGTCCATTCATTTTGTATCACGCTACTTTACCAGATTCATTGATTACCTCTCGGAGTTTCCTGGTAGCCTCTTTAGGAATCCGTATATATAGTAGCATGTCATCTGCCAACACTGGCAGCTTTACTTCTTCTTTCCAGCACTGTGTTTTGAAAGCAAACAAGGTGTCTGCCTTCAGGGTTTGACAGCTAGAGATGCCATTTAAATAACAGCTGGCATTTAGAGTTGTTGCCAGAATGAGTTTTCGGACGGGATTGCATGAAGGGAATGCATGTCTCGTGCAAAACAGAACATGAAATTTGGGAGACTACCGGAGTGTGCATTTTGGACGGCATTTGCTTCCTTCAGTACAAACATGCTGCAAATAGAGTCCACAGTCTCTGGAGACAGGGTCTTCAGGACAGTCATGAAGTTAAAATGAGGCCCTCAGGTTTGGCCCTAATTCAGTACGATTGGTGTCCTTGGCTTGTAGATGGCTATGTTTGTCTTGTTACCCTCTCTGTATATATCAATGGGCTCATTTCTGTTAGGTCATGTAATCTGTGGTCCTTGCTTCCGGCAGCCCCAGCAAATTAATGCACCCTTCATCATGAAGGATGAGGCTTTCTCTTTTGATCATCCTATAAGTCCTGAAAAGAAAAGACAGCCCTTTCAAGGAACAAAGGGGTCTGCATGACCAGCTGTTTCCACAGTCTCCAGTGGGTCAGACTTCCCTGAATAGTTTAGACTTCCCAGCCCTCACAATACTTTAAGACAATTCAGTGAGATCTCTCAATCTCAATCTCTCGTGCTCTCTTCCCTCCCCTCCAACCCACCTCAGGCAGCTAAGTGGGTTCTGTTCCTCGGTAGAACGCAGACTAAAACACTTGTGTTATACCCAGTAGTGGAACTATGGGGTCATCAGGTAACTGCCTTTGTAAGTTTTGAAGCAAAGATAAGAAGAGATTTTTCGAAGTGTTTGCTACATTGGACATTCCACCAGCAAAGTATAAGACGTCCATTTCTTCCGTATGCTTTGTATTTTTTTCTTTTATTTTTTGAACTTTAATTTTATTTTAATTTTTATTTTCTTTAATCAGTCAGCAGTTTTATACACATCAGTGTATACATAGCAATCCCTTTGCCCAGTTCAGCACACCACCATCACCGCCCCACCGCGGTTTTCTCCCCTTGGTGTGCATACGTTTGTGGTCTCCATCTGTGTCTCAACTTCTGCCCTGCAAACCGGTTCGTATGGACCCTTTCTCTAGGTTCCACATACACGCGTGAATGTACGATATTTGTTGTTCCCTTTCTGACTGACTTCACTCTGTATGACAGTCTCTACATCCATCCGCGTCTCAACAAATGACTCAGTGTCGTTCCTCTTGATGGCTGAGGAATAGTCCATTGTATATGTGTACCACCACTTCCTTATCCATTGGCCTGTCGATGGGCATTTCGGTGGCTTCCATGACCGGGGTGTTGTAAATACTGCTGCAGTGAACACTGGGGTGCATGTGTCTTTTGGAAGTCCGCCTTTCTCTGGCTATATGCCCAGCAGTGGGATGCCTGGCTCGTATGGTAGTTGTAGTCTTCGTTTTTTAAGGAACCTCCATACTGTTCTCCATAGTGACTGTATCAATGTACGCTCCCACCAACAGGGCAAGCGTGCTGCCTTTCTCCACACCCTCTCCAGCATTTATTGTTTCTAGATTTTTTGATGCTGGCCATTCTGACCGGTGTGAGATGATATCTCCTCCTAGTTTTGATTTGCCTTTCCGTAACGATTAAGGATGGGGAGCCATCTTTCATGTGTTTGTGGGCAACCTGTCTATCTTCTTGGGGGAAATGTCTCTTTAGGTCTTCAGCCCACTCTTGGATTGCGTGTTTTGTGTTTTTTGATATTGAGCTGCATGAGCTGCTCGTAAATTTTGGAGATGAATCCTTTGTCAGTTGCTTCCTTTGCAAATATGTTCTTCCATTCTGAGGGTGGTCTTTGCGTCTTGTGTATGGTTTCCTTGGCTGTGCAAAAGC
The DNA here is from genome assembly GCF_028021215.1 of Eschrichtius robustus. Taxonomy (NCBI): domain Eukaryota; kingdom Metazoa; phylum Chordata; class Mammalia; order Artiodactyla; family Eschrichtiidae; genus Eschrichtius; species Eschrichtius robustus. Next base: position 106,832 of record NW_027175483.1, on the reverse strand, counting down.
TTTTCAGTTGCCTTAGGTGCCGTTTGTTTATTTTTGTTTTTATTTCCACTTCTCTAGGAGGTGGTCCAAAAGGATCTTGCTGTGATTTCTGTCATAGAGTGTTCTGCTTACGTGTTCCCCGAAGAAGAGTTTGATCGTGTCTGTCCTTACATTTAGGTGTTTAATCCATTTTGAGTTCCTTTTTGAGTATGGGGTTAGGGAGTGTTCTCATGTCATACTTTTCCATGTCCCTGTCCGGTTTTCCCAGCACCACTGCTTGAAGAGGCTGTCCTTGCACCACTCTCTCTTCTTTCCTTCTTTATCAAACATAAGGTGACCATAAGTGCGTGTGTTTAACTCTGGGCTCTCTGTCCTGTTCCATGGATCTCTATTTCTGTTTCTGTGCCAGTACCATAATGCCTTGATTACTGTAGCTTTGCGGTATCGTCGGAAGTCAGGGAGCCTGCTTCCTCCAGCTCCATTTGTCGCTTTCAAGATTGCTTTGGCTATTCGGGGTCTTTTGTGTTCCCACACAAACGGGGAGGTTTCTGGTTCTAGATCTGTGAAAAGTGCCAGTGGTAGTTTGATAGGGATTGCATTCCATCGGTAGCTTGCCTTGGGTGGTAGAGTCATTGTCACAATGCTGATTCTTCCTATCCAAGAAGACCGTATGTCTCTCCATGTGTTTGTATCACCTTGCATTGCTTTCATCAGTGTCTTATGATTTTCTGCATCCAGGTCTTTTGTCTCCTTAGGTAGGCTGAGTCCTAGATATTTTATGCTTTTTGTGGTAATGGTAAATAGGAGGCTTTTCTTACTTTCCCTCTCAGATGTTTCATCATTAGTATATAGGAATGCCAGCGATTTCAGTCCATTCATTTTGTATCACGCTACTTTACCAGATTCATTGATTACCTCTCGGAGTTTCCTGGTAGCCTCTTTAGGAATCCGTATATATAGTAGCATGTCATCTGCCAACAGTGGCAGCTTTACTTCTTCTTTCCAGCACTGTGTTTTGAAAGCAAACAAGGTGTCTGCCTTCAGGGTTTGACAGCTAGAGATGCCATTTAAATAACAGCTGGCATTTAGAGTTGTTGCCAGAATGAGTTTTCGGACGGGATTGCATGAAGGGAATGCATGTCTCGTGCAAAACAGAACATGAAATTTGGGAGACTACCGGAGTGTGCATTTTGGACGGCATTTGCTTCCTTCAGTACAAACATGCTGCAAATAGAGTCCACAGTCTCTGGAGACAGGGTCTTCAGGACAGTCATGAAGTTAAAATGAGGCCCTCAGGTTTGGCCCTAATTCAGTACGATTGGTGTCCTTGGCTTGTAGATGGCTATGTTTGTCTTGTTACCCTCTCTGTATATATCAATGGGCTCATTTCTGTTAGGTCATGTAATCTGTGGTCCTTGCTTCCGGCAGCCCCAGCAAATTAATGCACCCTTCATCATGAAGGATGAGGCTTTCTCTTTTGATCATCCTATAAGTCCTGAAAAGAAAAGACAGCCCTTTCAAGGAACAAAGGGGTCTGCATGACCAGCTGTTTCCACAGTCTCCAGTGGGTCAGACTTCCCTGAATAGTTTAGACTTCCCAGCCCTCACAATACTTTAAGACAATTCAGTGAGATCTCTCAATCTCAATCTCTCGTGCTCTCTTCCCTCCCCTCCAACCCACCTCAGGCAGCTAAGTGGGTTCTGTTCCTCGGTAGAACGCAGACTAAAACACTTGTGTTATACCCAGTAGTGGAACTATGGGGTCATCAGGTAACTGCCTTTGTAAGTTTTGAAGCAAAGATAAGAAGAGATTTTTCGAAGTGTTTGCTACATTGGACATTCCACCAGCAAAGTATAAGACGTCCATTTCTTCCGTATGCTTTGTATTTTTTTCTTTTATTTTTTGAACTTTAATTTTATTTTAATTTTTATTTTCTTTAATCAGTCAGCAGTTTTATACACATCAGTGTATACATAGCAATCCCTTTGCCCAGTTCAGCACACCACCATCACCGCCCCACCGCGGTTTTCTCCCCTTGGTGTGCATACGTTTGTGGTCTCCATCTGTGTCTCAACTTCTGCCCTGCAAACCGGTTCGTATGGACCCTTTCTCTAGGTTCCACATACACGCGTGAATGTACGATATTTGTTGTTCCCTTTCTGACTGACTTCACTCTGTATGACAGTCTCTACATCCATCCGCGTCTCAACAAATGACTCAGTGTCGTTCCTCTTGATGGCTGAGGAATAGTCCATTGTATATGTGTACCACCACTTCCTTATCCATTGGCCTGTCGATGGGCATTTCGGTGGCTTCCATGACCGGGGTGTTGTAAATACTGCTGCAGTGAACACTGGGGTGCATGTGTCTTTTGGAAGTCCGCCTTTCTCTGGCTATATGCCCAGCAGTGGGATGCCTGGCTCGTATGGTAGTTGTAGTCTTCGTTTTTTAAGGAACCTCCATACTGTTCTCCATAGTGACTGTATCAATGTACGCTCCCACCAACAGGGCAAGCGTGCTGCCTTTCTCCACACCCTCTCCAGCATTTATTGTTTCTAGATTTTTTGATGCTGGCCATTCTGACCGGTGTGAGATGATATCTCCTCCTAGTTTTGATTTGCCTTTCCGTAACGATTAAGGATGGGGAGCCATCTTTCATGTGTTTGTGGGCAACCTGTCTATCTTCTTGGGGGAAATGTCTCTTTAGGTCTTCAGCCCACTCTTGGATTGCGTGTTTTGTGTTTTTTGATATTGAGCTGCATGAGCTGCTCGTAAATTTTGGAGATGAATCCTTTGTCAGTTGCTTCCTTTGCAAATATGTTCTTCCATTCTGAGGGTGGTCTTTGCGTCTTGTGTATGGTTTCCTTGGCTGTGCAAAAGCTTTTCAGTTGCCTTAGGTGCCGTTTGTTTATTTTTGTTTTTATTTCCACTTCTCTAGGAGGTGGTCCAAAAGGATCTTGCTGTGATTTCTGTCATAGAGTGTTCTGCTTACGTGTTCCCCGAAGAAGAGTTTGATCGTGTCTGTCCTTACATTTAGGTGTTTAATCCATTTTGAGTTCCTTTTTGAGTATGGGGTTAGGGAGTGTTCTCATGTCATACTTTTCCATGTCCCTGTCCGGTTTTCCCAGCACCACTGCTTGAAGAGGCTGTCCTTGCACCACTCTCTCTTCTTTCCTTCTTTATCAAACATAAGGTGACCATAAGTGCGTGTGTTTAACTCTGGGCTCTCTGTCCTGTTCCATGGATCTCTATTTCTGTTTCTGTGCCAGTACCATAATGCCTTGATTACTGTAGCTTTGCGGTATCGTCGGAAGTCAGGGAGCCTGCTTCCTCCAGCTCCATTTGTCGCTTTCAAGATTGCTTTGGCTATTCGGGGTCTTTTGTGTTCCCACACAAACGGGGAGGTTTCTGGTTCTAGATCTGTGAAAAGTGCCAGTGGTAGTTTGATAGGGATTGCATTCCATCGGTAGCTTGCCTTGGGTGGTAGAGTCATTGTCACAATGCTGATTCTTCCTATCCAAGAAGACCGTATGTCTCTCCATGTGTTTGTATCACCTTGCATTGCTTTCATCAGTGTCTTATGATTTTCTGCATCCAGGTCTTTTGTCTCCTTAGGTAGGCTGAGTCCTAGATATTTCATGCTTTTTGTGGTAATGGTAAATAGGAGGCTTTTCTTACTTTCCCTCTCAGATGTTTCATCATTAGTATATAGGAATGCCAGCGATTTCAGTCCATTCATTTTGTATCACGCTACTTTACCAGATTCATTGATTACCTCTCGGAGTTTCCTGGTAGCCTCTTTAGGAATCCGTATATATAGTAGCATGTCATCTGCCAACAGTGGCAGCTTTACTTCTTCTTTCCAGCACTGTGTTTTGAAAGCAAACAAGGTGTCTGCCTTCAGGGTTTGACAGCTAGAGATGCCATTTAAATAACAGCTGGCATTTAGAGTTGTTGCCAGAATGAGTTTTCGGACGGGATTGCATGAAGGGAATGCATGTCTCGTGCAAAACAGAACATGAAATTTGGGAGACTACCGGAGTGTGCATTTTGGACGGCATTTGCTTCCTTCAGTACAAACATGCTGCAAATAGAGTCCACAGTCTCTGGAGACAGGGTCTTCAGGACAGTCATGAAGTTAAAATGAGGCCCTCAGGTTTGGCCCTAATTCAGTACGATTGGTGTCCTTGGCTTGTAGATGGCTATGTTTGTCTTGTTACCCTCTCTGTATATATCAATGGGCTCATTTCTGTTAGGTCATGTAATCTGTGGTCCTTGCTTCCGGCAGCCCCAGCAAATTAATGCACCCTTCATCATGAAGGATGAGGCTTTCTCTTTTGATCATCCTATAAGTCCTGAAAAGAAAAGACAGCCCTTTCAAGGAACAAAGGGGTCTGCATGACCAGCTGTTTCCACAGTCTCCAGTGGGTCAGACTTCCCTGAATAGTTTAGACTTCCCAGCCCTCACAATACTTTAAGACAATTCAGTGAGATCTCTCAATCTCAATCTCTCGTGCTCTCTTCCCTCCCCTCCAACCCACCTCAGGCAGCTAAGTGGGTTCTGTTCCTCGGTAGAACGCAGACTAAAACACTTGTGTTATACCCAGTAGTGGAACTATGGGGTCATCAGGTAACTGCCTTTGTAAGTTTTGAAGCAAAGATAAGAAGAGATTTTTCGAAGTGTTTGCTACATTGGACATTCCACCAGCAAAGTATAAGACGTCCATTTCTTCCGTATGCTTTGTATTTTTTTCTTTTATTTTTTGAACTTTAATTTTATTTTAATTTTTATTTTCTTTAATCAGTCAGCAGTTTTATACACATCAGTGTATACATAGCAATCCCTTTGCCCAGTTCAGCACACCACCATCACCGCCCCACCGCGGTTTTCTCCCCTTGGTGTGCATACGTTTGTGGTCTCCATCTGTGTCTCAACTTCTGCCCTGCAAACCGGTTCGTATGGACCCTTTCTCTAGGTTCCACATACACGCGTGAATGTACGATATTTGTTGTTCCCTTTCTGACTGACTTCACTCTGTATGACAGTCTCTACATCCATCCGCGTCTCAACAAATGACTCAGTGTCGTTCCTCTTGATGGCTGAGGAATAGTCCATTGTATATGTGTACCACCACTTCCTTATCCATTGGCCTGTCGATGGGCATTTCGGTGGCTTCCATGACCGGGGTGTTGTAAATACTGCTGCAGTGAACACTGGGGTGCATGTGTCTTTTGGAAGTCCGCCTTTCTCTGGCTATATGCCCAGCAGTGGGATGCCTGGCTCGTATGGTAGTTGTAGTCTTCGTTTTTTAAGGAACCTCCATACTGTTCTCCATAGTGACTGTATCAATGTACGCTCCCACCAACAGGGCAAGCGTGCTGCCTTTCTCCACACCCTCTCCAGCATTTATTGTTTCTAGATTTTTTGATGCTGGCCATTCTGACCGGTGTGAGATGATATCTCCTCCTAGTTTTGATTTGCCTTTCCGTAACGATTAAGGATGGGGAGCCATCTTTCATGTGTTTGTGGGCAACCTGTCTATCTTCTTGGGGGAAATGTCTCTTTAGGTCTTCAGCCCACTCTTGGATTGCGTGTTTTGTGTTTTTTGATATTGAGCTGCATGAGCTGCTCGTAAATTTTGGAGATGAATCCTTTGTCAGTTGCTTCCTTTGCAAATATGTTCTTCCATTCTGAGGGTGGTCTTTGCGTCTTGTGTATGGTTTCCTTGGCTGTGCAAAAGCTTTTCAGTTGCCTTAGGTGCCGTTTGTTTATTTTTGTTTTTATTTCCACTTCTCTAGGAGGTGGTCCAAAAGGATCTTGCTGTGATTTCTGTCATAGAGTGTTCTGCTTACGTGTTCCCCGAAGAAGAGTTTGATCGTGTCTGTCCTTACATTTAGGTGTTTAATCCATTTTGAGTTCCTTTTTGAGTATGGGGTTAGGGAGTGTTCTCATGTCATACTTTTCCATGTCCCTGTCCGGTTTTCCCAGCACCACTGCTTGAAGAGGCTGTCCTTGCACCACTCTCTCTTCTTTCCTTCTTTATCAAACATAAGGTGACCATAAGTGCGTGTGTTTAACTCTGGGCTCTCTGTCCTGTTCCATGGATCTCTATTTCTGTTTCTGTGCCAGTACCATAATGCCTTGATTACTGTAGCTTTGCGGTATCGTCGGAAGTCAGGGAGCCTGCTTCCTCCAGCTCCATTTGTCGCTTTCAAGATTGCTTTGGCTATTCGGGGTCTTTTGTGTTCCCACACAAACGGGGAGGTTTCTGGTTCTAGATCTGTGAAAAGTGCCAGTGGTAGTTTGATAGGGATTGCATTCCATCGGTAGCTTGCCTTGGGTGGTAGAGTCATTGTCACAATGCTGATTCTTCCTATCCAAGAAGACCGTATGTCTCTCCATGTGTTTGTATCACCTTGCATTGCTTTCATCAGTGTCTTATGATTTTCTGCATCCAGGTCTTTTGTCTCCTTAGGTAGGCTGAGTCCTAGATATTTCATGCTTTTTGTGGTAATGGTAAATAGGAGGCTTTTCTTACTTTCCCTCTCAGATGTTTCATCATTAGTATATAGGAATGCCAGCGATTTCAGTCCATTCATTTTGTATCACGCTACTTTACCAGATTCATTGATTACCTCTCGGAGTTTCCTGGTAGCCTCTTTAGGAATCCGTATATATAGTAGCATGTCATCTGCCAACAGTGGCAGCTTTACTTCTTCTTTCCAGCACTGTGTTTTGAAAGCAAACAAGGTGTCTGCCTTCAGGGTTTGACAGCTAGAGATGCCATTTAAATAACAGCTGGCATTTAGAGTTGTTGCCAGAATGAGTTTTCGGACGGGATTGCATGAAGGGAATGCATGTCTCGTGCAAAACAGAACATGAAATTTGGGAGACTACCGGAGTGTGCATTTTGGACGGCATTTGCTTCCTTCAGTACAAACATGCTGCAAATAGAGTCCACAGTCTCTGGAGACAGGGTCTTCAGGACAGTCATGAAGTTAAAATGAGGCCCTCAGGTTTGGCCCTAATTCAGTACGATTGGTGTCCTTGGCTTGTAGATGGCTATGTTTGTCTTGTTACCCTCTCTGTATATATCAATGGGCTCATTTCTGTTAGGTCATGTAATCTGTGGTCCTTGCTTCCGGCAGCCCCAGCAAATTAATGCACCCTTCATCATGAAGGATGAGGCTTTCTCTTTTGATCATCCTATAAGTCCTGAAAAGAAAAGACAGCCCTTTCAAGGAACAAAGGGGTCTGCATGACCAGCTGTTTCCACAGTCTCCAGTGGGTCAGACTTCCCTGAATAGTTTCGACTTCCCAGCCCTCACAATACTTTAAGACAATTCAGTGAGATCTCTCAATCTCAATCTCTCGTGCTCTCTTCCCTCCCCTCCAACCCACCTCAGGCAGCTAAGTGGGTTCTGTTCCTCGGTAGAACGCAGACTAAAACACTTGTGTTATACCCAGTAGTGGAACTATGGGGTCATCAGGTAACTGCCTTTGTAAGTTTTGAAGCAAAGATAAGAAGAGATTTTTCGAAGTGTTTGCTACATTGGACATTCCACCAGCAAAGTATAAGACGTCCATTTCTTCCGTATGCTTTGTATTTTTTTCTTTTATTTTTTGAACTTTAATTTTATTTTAATTTTTATTTTCTTTAATCAGTCAGCAGTTTTATACACATCAGTGTATACATAGCAATCCCTTTGCCCAGTTCAGCACACCACCATCACCGCCCCACCGCGGTTTTCTCCCCTTGGTGTGCATACGTTTGTGGTCTCCATCTGTGTCTCAACTTCTGCCCTGCAAACCGGTTCGTATGGACCCTTTCTCTAGGTTCCACATACACGCGTGAATGTACGATATTTGTTGTTCCCTTTCTGACTGACTTCACTCTGTATGACAGTCTCTACATCCATCCGCGTCTCAACAAATGACTCAGTGTCGTTCCTCTTGATGGCTGAGGAATAGTCCATTGTATATGTGTACCACCACTTCCTTATCCATTGGCCTGTCGATGGGCATTTCGGTGGCTTCCATGACCGGGGTGTTGTAAATACTGCTGCAGTGAACACTGGGGTGCATGTGTCTTTTGGAAGTCCGCCTTTCTCTGGCTATATGCCCAGCAGTGGGATGCCTGGCTCGTATGGTAGTTGTAGTCTTCGTTTTTTAAGGAACCTCCATACTGTTCTCCATAGTGACTGTATCAATGTACGCTCCCACCAACAGGGCAAGCGTGCTGCCTTTCTCCACACCCTCTCCAGCATTTATTGTTTCTAGATTTTTTGATGCTGGCCATTCTGACCGGTGTGAGATGATATCTCCTCCTAGTTTTGATTTGCCTTTCCGTAACGATTAAGGATGGGGAGCCATCTTTCATGTGTTTGTGGGCAACCTGTCTATCTTCTTGGGGGAAATGTCTCTTTAGGTCTTCAGCCCACTCTTGGATTGCGTGTTTTGTGTTTTTTGATATTGAGCTGCATGAGCTGCTCGTAAATTTTGGAGATGAATCCTTTGTCAGTTGCTTCCTTTGCAAATATGTTCTTCCATTCTGAGGGTGGTCTTTGCGTCTTGTGTATGGTTTCCTTGGCTGTGCAAAAGCTTTTCAGTTGCCTTAGGTGCCGTTTGTTTATTTTTGTTTTTATTTCCACTTCTCTAGGAGGTGGTCCAAAAGGATCTTGCTGTGATTTCTGTCATAGAGTGTTCTGCTTACGTGTTCCCCGAAGAAGAGTTTGATCGTGTCTGTCCTTACATTTAGGTGTTTAATCCATTTTGAGTTCCTTTTTGAGTATGGGGTTAGGGAGTGTTCTCATGTCATACTTTTCCATGTCCCTGTCCGGTTTTCCCAGCACCACTGCTTGAAGAGGCTGTCCTTGCACCACTCTCTCTTCTTTCCTTCTTTATCAAACATAAGGTGACCATAAGTGCGTGTGTTTAACTCTGGGCTCTCTGTCCTGTTCCATGGATCTCTATTTCTGTTTCTGTGCCAGTACCATAATGCCTTGATTACTGTAGCTTTGCGGTATCGTCGGAAGTCAGGGAGCCTGCTTCCTCCAGCTCCATTTGTCGCTTTCAAGATTGCTTTGGCTATTCGGGGTCTTTTGTGTTCCCACACAAACGGGGAGGTTTCTGGTTCTAGATCTGTGAAAAGTGCCAGTGGTAGTTTGATAGGGATTGCATTCCATCGGTAGCTTGCCTTGGGTGGTAGAGTCATTGTCACAATGCTGATTCTTCCTATCCAAGAAGACCGTATGTCTCTCCATGTGTTTGTATCACCTTGCATTGCTTTCATCAGTGTCTTATGATTTTCTGCATCCAGGTCTTTTGTCTCCTTAGGTAGGCTGAGTCCTAGATATTTCATGCTTTTTGTGGTAATGGTAAATAGGAGGCTTTTCTTACTTTCCCTCTCAGATGTTTCATCATTAGTATATAGGAATGCCAGCGATTTCAGTCCATTCATTTTGTATCACGCTACTTTACCAGATTCATTGATTACCTCTCGGAGTTTCCTGGTAGCCTCTTTAGGAATCCGTATATATAGTAGCATGTCATCTGCCAACAGTGGCAGCTTTACTTCTTCTTTCCAGCACTGTGTTTTGAAAGCAAACAAGGTGTCTGCCTTCAGGGTTTGACAGCTAGAGATGCCATTTAAATAACAGCTGGCATTTAGAGTTGTTGCCAGAATGAGTTTTCGGACGGGATTGCATGAAGGGAATGCATGTCTCGTGCAAAACAGAACATGAAATTTGGGAGACTACCGGAGTGTGCATTTTGGACGGCATTTGCTTCCTTCAGTACAAACATGCTGCAAATAGAGTCCACAGTCTCTGGAGACAGGGTCTTCAGGACAGTCATGAAGTTAAAATGAGGCCCTCAGGTTTGGCCCTAATTCAGTACGATTGGTGTCCTTGGCTTGTAGATGGCTATGTTTGTCTTGTTACCCTCTCTGTATATATCAATGGGCTCATTTCTGTTAGGTCATGTAATCTGTGGTCCTTGCTTCCGGCAGCCCCAGCAAATTAATGCACCCTTCATCATGAAGGATGAGGCTTTCTCTTTTGATCATCCTATAAGTCCTGAAAAGAAAAGACAGCCCTTTCAAGGAACAAAGGGGTCTGCATGACCAGCTGTTTCCACAGTCTCCAGTGGGTCAGACTTCCCTGAATAGTTTCGACTTCCCAGCCCTCACAATACTTTAAGACAATTCAGTGAGATCTCTCAATCTCAATCTCTCGTGCTCTCTTCCCTCCCCTCCAACCCACCTCAGGCAGCTAAGTGGGTTCTGTTCCTCGGTAGAACGCAGACTAAAACACTTGTGTTATACCCAGTAGTGGAACTATGGGGTCATCAGGTAACTGCCTTTGTAAGTTTTGAAGCAAAGATAAGAAGAGATTTTTCGAAGTGTTTGCTACATTGGACATTCCACCAGCAAAGTATAAGACGTCCATTTCTTCCATATGCTTTGTATTTTTTTCTTTTATTTTTTTAACTTTAATTTTATTTTAATTTTTATTTTCTTTAATCAGTCAGCAGTTTTATACACATCAGTGTATACATAGCAATCCCTTTGCCCAGTTCAGCACACCACCATCACCGCCCCACCGCGGTTTTCTCCCCTTGGTGTGCATACGTTTGTGGTCTCCATCTGTGTCTCAACTTCTGCCCTGCAAACCGGTTCGTATGGACCCTTTCTCTAGGTTCCACATACACGCGTGAATGTACGATATTTGTTGTTCCCTTTCTGACTGACTTCACTCTGTATGACAGTCTCTACATCCATCCGCGTCTCAACAAATGACTCAGTGTCGTTCCTCTTGATGGCTGAGGAATAGTCCATTGTATATGTGTACCACCACTTCCTTATCCATTGGCCTGTCGATGGGCATTTCGGTGGCTTCCATGACCGGGGTGTTGTAAATACTGCTGCAGTGAACACTGGGGTGCATGTGTCTTTTGGAAGTCCGCCTTTCTCTGGCTATATGCCCAGCAGTGGGATGCCTGGCTCGTATGGTAGTTGTAGTCTTCGTTTTTTAAGGAACCTCCATACTGTTCTCCATAGTGACTGTATCAATGTACGCTCCCACCAACAGGGCAAGCGTGCTGCCTTTCTCCACACCCTCTCCAGCATTTATTGTTTCTAGATTTTTTGATGCTGGCCATTCTGACCGGTGTGAGATGATATCTCCTCCTAGTTTTGATTTGCCTTTCCGTAACGATTAAGGATGGGGAGCCATCTTTCATGTGTTTGTGGGCAACCTGTCTATCTTCTTGGGGGAAATGTCTCTTTAGGTCTTCAGCCCACTCTTGGATTGCGTGTTTTGTGTTTTTTGATATTGAGCTGCATGAGCTGCTCGTAAATTTTGGAGATGAATCCTTTGTCAGTTGCTTCCTTTGCAAATATGTTCTTCCATTCTGAGGGTGGTCTTTGCGTCTTGTGTATGGTTTCCTTGGCTGTGCAAAAGCTTTTCAGTTGCCTTAGGTGCCGTTTGTTTATTTTTGTTTTTATTTCCACTTCTCTAGGAGGTGGTCCAAAAGGATCTTGCTGTGATTTCTGTCATAGAGTGTTCTGCTTACGTGTTCCCCGAAGAAGAGTCTGATCGTGTCTGTCCTTACATTTAGGTGTTTAATCCATTTTGAGTTCCTTTTTGAGTATGGGGTTAGGGAGTGTTCTCATGTCATACTTTTCCATGTCCCTGTCCGGTTTTCCCAGCACCACTGCTTGAAGAGGCTGTCCTTGCACCACTCTCTCTTCTTTCCTTCTTTATCAAACATAAGGTGACCATAAGTGCGTGTGTTTAACTCTGGGCTCTCTGTCCTGTTCCATGGATCTCTATTTCTGTTTCTGTGCCAGTACCATAATGCCTTGATTACTGTAGCTTTGCGGTATCGTCGGAAGTCAGGGAGCCTGCTTCCTCCAGCTCCATTTGTCGCTTTCAAGATTGCTTTGGCTATTCGGGGTCTTTTGTGTTCCCACACAAACGGGGAGGTTTCTGGTTCTAGATCTGTGAAAAGTGCCAGTGGTAGTTTGATAGGGATTGCATTCCATCGGTAGCTTGCCTTGGGTGGTAGAGTCATTGTCACAATGCTGATTCTTCCTATCCAAGAAGACCGTATGTCTCTCCATGTGTTTGTATCACCTTGCATTGCTTTCATCAGTGTCTTATGATTTTCTGCATCCAGGTCTTTTGTCTCCTTAGGTAGGCTGAGTCCTAGATATTTTATGCTTTTTGTGGTAATGGTAAATAGGAGGCTTTTCTTACTTTCCCTCTCAGATGTTTCATCATTAGTATATAGGAAGGCCAGCGATTTCAGTCCATTCATTTTGTATCACGCTACTTTACCAGATTCATTGATTACCTCTCGGAGTTTCCTGGTAGCCTCTTTAGGAATCCGTATATATAGTAGCATGTCATCTGCCAACAGTGGCAGCTTTACTTCTTCTTTCCAGCACTGTGTTTTGAAAGCAAACAAGGTGTCTGCCTTCAGGGTTTGACAGCTAGAGATGCCATTTAAATAACAGCTGGCATTTAGAGTTGTTGCCAGAATGAGTTTTCGGACGGGATTGCATGAAGGGAATGCATGTCTCGTGCAAAACAGAACATGAAATTTGGGAGACTACCGGAGTGTGCATTTTGGACGGCATTTGCTTCCTTCAGTACAAACATGCTGCAAATAGAGTCCACAGTCTCTGGAGACAGGGTCTTCAGGACAGTCATGAAGTTAAAATGAGGCCCTCAGGTTTGGCCCTAATTCAGTACGATTGGTGTCCTTGGCTTGTAGATGGCTATGTTTGTCTTGTTACCCTCTCTGTATATATCAATGGGCTCATTTCTGTTAGGTCATGTAATCTGTGGTCCTTGCTTCCGGCAGCCCCAGCAAATTAATGCACCCTTCATCATGAAGGATGAGGCTTTCTCTTTTGATCATCCTATAAGTCCTGAAAAGAAAAGACAGCCCTTTCAAGGAACAAAGGGGTCTGCATGACCAGCTGTTTCCACAGTCTCCAGTGGGTCAGACTTCCCTGAATAGTTTAGACTTCCCAGCCCTCACAATACTTTAAGACAATTCAGTGAGATCTCTCAATCTCAATCTCTCGTGCTCTCTTCCCTCCCCTCCAACCCACCTCAGGCAGCTAAGTGGGTTCTGTTCCTCGGTAGAACGCAGACTAAAACACTTGTGTTATACCCAGTAGTGGAACTATGGGGTCATCAGGTAACTGCCTTTGTAAGTTTTGAAGCAAAGATAAGAAGAGATTTTTCGAAGTGTTTGCTACATTGGACATTCCACCAGCAAAGTATAAGACGTCCATTTATTCCATATGCTTTGTATTTTTTTCTTTTATTTTTTTTAACTTTAATTTTATTTTAATTTTTATTTTCTTTAATCAGTCAGCAGTTTTATACACATCAGTGTATACATAGCAATCCCTTTGCCCAGTTCAGCACACCACCATCACCGCCCCACCGCGGTTTTCTCCCCTTGGTGTGCATACGTTTGTGGTCTCCATCTGTGTCTCAACTTCTGCCCTGCAAACCGGTTCGTATGGACCCTTTCTCTAGGTTCCACATACACGCGTGAATGTACGATATTTGTTGTTCCCTTTCTGACTGACTTCACTCTGTATGACAGTCTCTACATCCATCCGCGTCTCAACAAATGACTCAGTGTCGTTCCTCTTGATGGCTGAGGAATAGTCCATTGTATATGTGTACCACCACTTCCTTATCCATTGGCCTGTCGATGGGCATTTCGGTGGCTTCCATGACCGGGGTGTTGTAAATACTGCTGCAGTGAACACTGGGGTGCATGTGTCTTTTGGAAGTCCGCCTTTCTCTGGCTATATGCCCAGCAGTGGGATGGCTGGCTCGTATGGTAGTTGTAGTCTTCGTTTTTTAAGGAACCTCCATACTGTTCTCCATAGTGACTGTATCAATGTACGCTCCCACCAACAGGGCAAGCGTGCTGCCTTTCTCCACACCCTCTCCAGCATTTATTGTTTCTAGATGTTTTGATGCTGGCCATTCTGACCGGTGTGAGATGATATCTCCTCCTCGTTTTGATTTGCCTTTCCGTAACGATTAAGGATGGGGAGCCATCTTTCATGTGTTTGTGGGCAACCTGTCTATCTTCTTGGGGGAAATGTCTCTTTAGGTCTTCAGCCCACTCTTGGATTGCGTGTTTTGTGTTTTTTGATATTGAGCTGCATGAGCTGCTCGTAAATTTTGGAGATGAATCCTTTGTCAGTTGCTTCCTTTGCAAATATGTTCTTCCATTCTGAGGGTGGTCTTTGCGTCTTGTGTATGGTTTCCTTGGCTGTGCAAAAGCTTTTCAGTTGCCTTAGGTGCCGTTTGTTTATTTTTGTTTTTATTTCCACTTCTCTAGGAGGTGGTCCAAAAGGATCTTGCTGTGATTTCTGTCATAGAGTGTTCTGCTTACGTGTTCCCCGAAGAAGAGTCTGATCGTGTCTGTCCTTACATTTAGGTGTTTAATCCATTTTGAGTTCCTTTTTGAGTATGGGGTTAGGGAGTGTTCTCATGTCATACTTTTCCATGTCCCTGTCCGGTTTTCCCAGCACCACTGCTTGAAGAGGCTGTCCTTGCACCACTCTCTCTTCTTTCCTTCTTTATCAAACATAAGGTGACCATAAGTGCGTGTGTTTAACTCTGGGCTCTCTGTCCTGTTCCATGGATCTCTATTTCTGTTTCTGTGCCAGTACCATAATGCCTTGATTACTGTAGCTTTGCGGTATCGTCGGAAGTCAGGGAGCCTGCTTCCTCCAGCTCCATTTGTCGCTTTCAAGATTGCTTTGGCTATTCGGGGTCTTTTGTGTTCCCACACAAACGGGGAGGTTTCTGGTTCTAGATCTGTGAAAAGTGCCAGTGGTAGTTTGATAGGGATTGCATTCCATCGGTAGCTTGCCTTGGGTGGTAGAGTCATTGTCACAATGCTGATTCTTCCTATCCAAGAAGACCGTATGTCTCTCCATGTGTTTGTATCACCTTGCATTGCTTTCATCAGTGTCTTATGATTTTCTGCATCCAGGTCTTTTGTCTCCTTAGGTAGGCTGAGTCCTAGATATTTTATGCTTTTTGTGGTAATGGTAAATAGGAGGCTTTTCTTACTTTCCCTCTCAGATGTTTCATCATTAGTATATAGGAAGGCCAGCGATTTCAGTCCATTCATTTTGTATCACGCTACTTTACCAGATTCATTGATTACCTCTCGGAGTTTCCTGGTAGCCTCTTTAGGAATCCGTATATATAGTAGCATGTCATCTGCCAACAGTGGCAGCTTTACTTCTTCTTTCCAGCACTGTGTTTTGAAAGCAAACAAGGTGTCTGCCTTCAGGGTTTGACAGCTAGAGATGCCATTTAAATAACAGCTGGCATTTAGAGTTGTTGCCAGAATGAGTTTTCGGACGGGATTGCATGAAGGGAATGCATGTCTCGTGCAAAACAGAACATGAAATTTGGGAGACTACCGGAGTGTGCATTTTGGACGGCATTTGCTTCCTTCAGTACAAACATGCTGCAAATAGAGTCCACAGTCTCTGGAGACAGGGTCTTCAGGACAGTCATGAAGTTAAAATGAGGCCCTCAGGTTTGGCCCTAATTCAGTACGATTGGTGTCCTTGGCTTGTAGATGGCTATGTTTGTCTTGTTACCCTCTCTGTATATATCAATGGGCTCATTTCTGTTAGGTCATGTAATCTGTGGTCCTTGCTTCCGGCAGCCCCAGCAAATTAATGCACCCTTCATCATGAAGGATGAGGCTTTCTCTTTTGATCATCCTATAAGTCCTGAAAAGAAAAGACAGCCCTTTCAAGGAACAAAGGGGTCTGCATGACCAGCTGTTTCCACAGTCTCCAGTGGGTCAGACTTCCCTGAATAGTTTAGACTTCCCAGCCCTCACAATACTTTAAGACAATTCAGTGAGATCTCTCAATCTCAATCTCTCGTGCTCTCTTCCCTCCCCTCCAACCCACCTCAGGCAGCTAAGTGGGTTCTGTTCCTCGGTAGAACGCAGACTAAAACACTTGTGTTATACCCAGTAGTGGAACTATGGGGTCATCAGGTAACTGCCTTTGTAAGTTTTGAAGCAAAGATAAGAAGAGATTTTTCGAAGTGTTTGCTACATTGGACATTCCACCAGCAAAGTATAAGACGTCCATTTCTTCCATATGCTTTGTATTTTTTTCTTTTATTTTTTTTAACTTTAATTTTATTTTAATTTTTATTTTCTTTAATCAGTCAGCAGTTTTATACACATCAGTGTATACATAGCAATCCCTTTGCCCAGTTCAGCACACCACCATCACCGCCCCACCGCGGTTTTCTCCCCTTGGTGTGCATACGTTTGTGGTGTCCATCTGTGTCTCAACTTCTGCCCTGCAAACCGGTTCGTATGGACCCTTTCTCTAGGTTCCACATACACGCGTGAATGTACGATATTTGTTGTTCCCTTTCTGACTGACTTCACTCTGTATGACAGTCTCTACATCCATCCGCGTCTCAACAAATGACTCAGTGTCGTTCCTCTTGATGGCTGAGGAATAGTCCATTGTATATGTGTACCACCACTTCCTTATCCATTGGCCTGTCGATGGGCATTTCGGTGGCTTCCATGACCGGGGTGTTGTAAATACTGCTGCAGTGAACACTGGGGTGCATGTGTCTTTTGGAAGTCCGCCTTTCTCTGGCTATATGCCCAGCAGTGGGATGCCTGGCTCGTATGGTAGTTGTAGTCTTCGTTTTTTAAGGAACCTCCATACTGTTCTCCATAGTGACTGTATCAATGTACGCTCCCACCAACAGGGCAAGCGTGCTGCCTTTCTCCACACCCTCTCCAGCATTTATTGTTTCTAGATTTTTTGATGCTGGCCATTCTGACCGGTGTGAGATGATATCTCCTCCTCGTTTTGATTTGCCTTTCCGTAACGATTAAGGATGGGGAGCCATCTTTCATGTGTTTGTGGGCAACCTGTCTATCTTCTTGGGGGAAATGTCTCTTTAGGTCTTCAGCCCACTCTTGGATTGCGTGTTTTGTGTTTTTTGATATTGAGCTGCATGAGCTGCTCGTAAATTTTGGAGATGAATCCTTTGTCAGTTGCTTCCTTTGCAAATATGTTCTTCCATTCTGAGGGTGGTCTTTGCGTCTTGTGTATGGTTTCCTTGGCTGTGCAAAAGCTTTTCAGTTGCCTTAGGTGCCGTTTGTTTATTTTTGTTTTTATTTCCACTTCTCTAGGAGGTGGTCCAAAAGGATCTTGCTGTGATTTCTGTCATAGAGTGTTCTGCTTACGTGTTCCCCGAAGAAGAGTTTGATCGTGTCTGTCCTTACATTTAGGTGTTTAATCCATTTTGAGTTCCTTTTTGAGTATGGGGTTAGGGAGTGTTCTCATGTCATACTTTTCCATGTCCCTGTCCGGTTTTCCCAGCACCACTGCTTGAAGAGGCTGTCCTTGCACCACTCTCTCTTCTTTCCTTCTTTATCAAACATAAGGTGACCATAAGTGCGTGTGTTTAACTCTGGGCTCTCTGTCCTGTTCCATGGATCTCTATTTCTGTTTCTGTGCCAGTACCATAATGCCTTGATTACTGTAGCTTTGCGGTATCGTCGGAAGTCAGGGAGCCTGCTTCCTCCAGCTCCATTTGTCGCTTTCAAGATTGCTTTGGCTATTCGGGGTCTTTTGTGTTCCCACACAAACGGGGAGGTTTCTGGTTCTAGATCTGTGAAAAGTGCCAGTGGTAGTTTGATAGGGATTGCATTCCATCGGTAGCTTGCCTTGGGTGGTAGAGTCATTGTCACAATGCTGATTCTTCCTATCCAAGAAGACCGTATGTCTCTCCATGTGTTTGTATCACCTTGCATTGCTTTCATCAGTGTCTTATGATTTTCTGCATCCAGGTCTTTTGTCTCCTTAGGTAGGCTGAGTTCTAGATATTTTATGCTTTTTGTGGTAATGGTAAATAGGAGGCTTTTCTTACTTTCCCTCTCAGATGTTTCATCATTAGTATATAGGAAGGCCAGCGATTTCAGTCCATTCATTTTGTATCACGCTACTTTACCAGATTCATTGATTACCTCTCGGAGTTTCCTGGTAGCCTCTTTAGGAATCCGTATATATAGTAGCATGTCATCTGCCAACAGTGGCAGCTTTACTTCTTCTTTCCAGCACTGTGTTTTGAAAGCAAACAAGGTGTCTGCCTTCAGGGTTTGACAGCTAGAGATGCCATTTAAATAACAGCTGGCATTTAGAGTTGTTGCCAGAATGAGTTTTCGGACGGGATTGCATGAAGGGAATGCATGTCTCGTGCAAAACAGAACATGAAATTTGGGAGACTACCGGAGTGTGCATTTTGGACGGCATTTGCTTCCTTCAGTACAAACATGCTGCAAATAGAGTCCACAGTCTCTGGAGACAGGGTCTTCAGGACAGTCATGAAGTTAAAATGAGGCCCTCAGGTTTGGCCCTAATTCAGTACGATTGGTGTCCTTGGCTTGTAGATGGCTATGTTTGTCTTGTTACCCTCTCTGTATATATCAATGGGCTCATTTCTGTTAGGTCATGTAATCTGTGGTCCTTGCTTCCGGCAGCCCCAGCAAATTAATGCACCCTTCATCATGAAGGATGAGGCTTTCTCTTTTGATCATCCTATAAGTCCTGAAAAGAAAAGACAGCCCTTTCAAGGAACAAAGGGGTCTGCATGACCAGCTGTTTCCACAGTCTCCAGTGGGTCAGACTTCCCTGAATAGTTTAGACTTCCCAGCCCTCACAATACTTTAAGACAATTCAGTGAGATCTCTCAATCTCAATCTCTCGTGCTCTCTTCCCTCCCCTCCAACCCACCTCAGGCAGCTAAGTGGGTTCTGTTCCTCGGTAGAACGCAGACTAAAACACTTGTGTTATACCCAGTAGTGGAACTATGGGGTCATCAGGTAACTGCCTTTGTAAGTTTTGAAGCAAAGATAAGAAGAGATTTTTCGAAGTGTTTGCTACATTGGACATTCCACCAGCAAAGTATAAGACGTCCATTTCTTCCATATGCTTTGTATTTTTTTCTTTTATTTTTTTTAACTTTAATTTTATTTTAATTTTTATTTTCTTTAATCAGTCAGCAGTTTTATACACATCAGTGTATACATAGCAATCCCTTTGCCCAGTTCAGCACACCACCATCACCGCCCCACCGCGGTTTTCTCCCCTTGGTGTGCATACGTTTGTGGTCTCCATCTGTGTCTCAACTTCTGCCCTGCAAACCGGTTCGTATGGACCCTTTCTCTAGGTTCCACATACACGCGTGAATGTACGATATTTGTTGTTCCCTTTCTGACTGACTTCACTCTGTATGACAGTCTCTACATCCATCCGCGTCTCAACAAATGACTCAGTGTCGTTCCTCTTGATGGCTGAGGAATAGTCCATTGTATATGTGTACCACCACTTCCTTATCCATTGGCCTGTCGATGGGCATTTCGGTGGCTTCCATGACCGGGGTGTTGTAAATACTGCTGCAGTGAACACTGGGGTGCATGTGTCTTTTGGAAGTCCGCCTTTCTCTGGCTATATGCCCAGCAGTGGGATGCCTGGCTCGTATGGTAGTTGTAGTCTTCGTTTTTTAAGGAACCTCCATACTGTTCTCCATAGTGACTGTATCAATGTACGCTCCCACCAACAGGGCAAGCGTGCTGCCTTTCTCCACACCCTCTCCAGCATTTATTGTTTCTAGATTTTTTGATGCTGGCCATTCTGACCGGTGTGAGATGATATCTCCTCCTCGTTTTGATTTGCCTTTCCGTAACGATTAAGGATGGGGAGCCATCTTTCATGTGTTTGTGGGCAACCTGTCTATCTTCTTGGGGGAAATGTCTCTTTAGGTCTTCAGCCCACTCTTGGATTGCGTGTTTTGTGTTTTTTGATATTGAGCTGCATGAGCTGCTCGTAAATTTTGGAGATGAATCCTTTGTCAGTTGCTTCCTTTGCAAATATGTTCTTCCATTCTGAGGGTGGTCTTTGCGTCTTGTGTATGGTTTCCTTGGCTGTGCAAAAGCTTTTCAGTTGCCTTAGGTGCCGTTTGTTTATTTTTGTTTTTATTTCCACTTCTCTAGGAGGTGGTCCAAAAGGATCTTGCTGTGATTTCTGTCATAGAGTGTTCTGCTTACGTGTTCCCCGAAGAAGAGTTTGATCGTGTCTGTCCTTACATTTAGGTGTTTAATCCATTTTGAGTTCCTTTTTGAGTATGGGGTTAGGGAGTGTTCTCATGTCATACTTTTCCATGTCCCTGTCCGGTTTTCCCAGCACCACTGCTTGAGGAGGCTGTCCTTGCACCACTCTCTCTTCTTTCCTTCTTTATCAAACATAAGGTGACCATAAGTGTGTGTGTTTAACTCTGGGCTCTCTGTCCTGTTCCATGGATCTCTATTTCTGTTTCTGTGCCAGTACCATAATGCCTTGATTACTGTAGCTTTGCGGTATCGTCGGAAGTCAGGGAGCCTGCTTCCTCCAGCTCCATTTGTCGCTTTCAAGATTGCTTTGGCTATTCGGGGTCTTTTGTGTTCCCACGCAAACGGGGAGGTTTCTGGTTCTAGATCTGTGAAAAGTGCCAGTGGTAGTTTGATAGGGATTGCATTCCATCGGTAGCTTGCCTTGGGTGGTAGAGTCATTGTCACAATGCTGATTCTTCCTATCCAAGAAGACCGTATGTCTCTCCATGTGTTTGTATCACCTTGCATTGCTTTCATCAGTGTCTTATGATTTTCTGCATCCAGGTCTTTTGTCTCCTTAGGTAGGCTGAGTCCTAGATATTTCATGCTTTTTGTGGTAATGGTAAATAGGAGGGTTTTCTTACTTTCCCTCTCAGATGTTTCATCATTAGTATATAGGAATGCCAGCGATTTCAGTCCATTCATTTTGTATCACGCTACTTTACCAGATTCATTGATTACCTCTCGGAGTTTCCTGGTAGCCTCTTTAGGAATCCGTATATATAGTAGCATGTCATCTGCCAACAGTGGCAGCTTTACTTCTTCTTTCCAGCACTGTGTTTTGAAAGCAAACAAGGTGTCTGCCTTCAGGGTTTGACAGCTAGAGATGCCATTTAAATAACAGCTGGCATTTAGAGTTGTTGCCAGAATGAGTTTTCGGACGGGATTGCATGAAGGGAATGCATGTCTCGTGCAAAACAGAACATGAAATTTGGGAGACTACCGGAGTGTGCATTTTGGACGGCATTTGCTTCCTTCAGTACAAACATGCTGCAAATAGAGTCCACAGTCTCTGGAGACAGGGTCTTCAGGACAGTCATGAAGTTAAAATGAGGCCCTCAGGTTTGGCCCTAATTCAGTACGATTGGTGTCCTTGGCTTGTAGATGGCTATGTTTGTCTTGTTACCCTCTCTGTATATATCAATGGGCTCATTTCTGTTAGGTCATGTAATCTGTGGTCCTTGCTTCCGGCAGCCCCAGCAAATTAATGCACCCTTCATCATGAAGGATGAGGCTTTCTCTTTTGATCATCCTATAAGTCCTGAAAAGAAAAGACAGCCCTTTCAAGGAACAAAGGGGTCTGCATGACCAGCTGTTTCCACAGTCTCCAGTGGGTCAGACTTCCCTGAATAGTTTAGACTTCCCAGCCCTCACAATACTTTAAGACAATTCAGTGAGATCTCTCAATCTCAATCTCTCGTGCTCTCTTCCCTCCCCTCCAACCCACCTCAGGCAGCTAAGTGGGTTCTGTTCCTCGGTAGAACGCAGACTAAAACACTTGTGTTATACCCAGTAGTGGAACTATGGGGTCATCAGGTAACTGCCTTTGTAAGTTTTGAAGCAAAGATAAGAAGAGATTTTTCGAAGTGTTTGCTACATTGGACATTCCACCAGCAAAGTATAAGACGTCCATTTCTTCCATATGCTTTGTATTTTTTTCTTTTATTTTTTTTAACTTTAATTTTATTTTAATTTTTATTTTCTTTAATCAGTCAGCAGTTTTATACACATCAGTGTATACATAGCAATCCCTTTGCCCAGTTCAGCACACCACCATCACCGCCCCACCGCGGTTTTCTCCCCTTGGTGTGCATACGTTTGTGGTCTCCATCTGTGTCTCAACTTCTGCCCTGCAAACCGGTTCGTATGGACCCTTTCTCTAGGTTCCACATACACGCGTGAATGTACGATATTTGTTGTTCCCTTTCTGACTGACTTCACTCTGTATGACAGTCTCTACATCCATCCGCGTCTCAACAAATGACTCAGTGTCGTTCCTCTTGATGGCTGAGGAATAGTCCATTGTATATGTGTACCACCACTTCCTTATCCATTGGCCTGTCGATGGGCATTTCGGTGGCTTCCATGACCGGGGTGTTGTAAATACTGCTGCAGTGAACACTGGGGTGCATGTGTCTTTTGGAAGTCCGCCTTTCTCTGGCTATATGCCCAGCAGTGGGATGCCTGGCTCGTATGGTAGTTGTAGTCTTCGTTTTTTAAGGAACCTCCATACTGTTCTCCATAGTGACTGTATCAATGTACGCTCCCACCAACAGGGCAAGCGTGCTGCCTTTCTCCACACCCTCTCCAGCATTTATTGTTTCTAGATTTTTTGATGCTGGCCATTCTGACCGGTGTGAGATGATATCTCCTCCTCGTTTTGATTTGCCTTTCCGTAACGATTAAGGATGGGGAGCCATCTTTCATGTGTTTGTGGGCAACCTGTCTATCTTCTTGGGGGAAATGTCTCTTTAGGTCTTCAGCCCACTCTTGGATTGCGTGTTTTGTGTTTTTTGATATTGAGCTGCATGAGCTGCTCGTAAATTTTGGAGATGAATCCTTTGTCAGTTGCTTCCTTTGCAAATATGTTCTTCCATTCTGAGGGTGGTCTTTGCGTCTTGTGTATGGTTTCCTTGGCTGTGCAAAAGCTTTTCAGTTGCCTTAGGTGCCGTTTGTTTATTTTTGTTTTTATTTCCACTTCTCTAGGAGGTGGTCCAAAAGGATCTTGCTGTGATTTCTGTCATAGAGTGTTCTGCTTACGTGTTCCCCGAAGAAGAGTTTGATCGTGTCTGTCCTTACATTTAGGTGTTTAATCCATTTTGAGTTCCTTTTTGAGTATGGGGTTAGGGAGTGTTCTCATGTCATAGTTTTCCATGTCCCTGTCCGGTTTTCCCAGCACCACTGCTTGAGGAGGCTGTCCTTGCACCACTCTCTCTTCTTTCCTTCTTTATCAAACATAAGGTGACCATAAGTGTGTGTGTTTAACTCTGGGCTCTCTGTCCTGTTCCATGGATCTCTATTTCTGTTTCTGTGCCAGTACCATAATGCCTTGATTACTGTAGCTTTGCGGTATCGTCGGAAGTCAGGGAGCCTGCTTCCTCCAGCTCCATTTGTCGCTTTCAAGATTGCTTTGGCTATTCGGGGTCTTTTGTGTTCCCACACAAACGGGGAGGTTTCTGGTTCTAGATCTGTGAAAAGTGCCAGTGGTAGTTTGATAGGGATTGCATTCCATCGGTAGCTTGCTTTGGGTGGTAGAGTCATTGTCACAATGCTGATTCTTCCTATCCAAGAAGACCGTATGTCTCTCCATGTGTTTGTATCACCTTGCATTGCTTTCATCAGTGTCTTATGATTTTCTGCATCCAGGTCTTTTGTCTCCTTAGGTAGGCTGAGTCCTAGATATTTCATGCTTTTTGTGGTAATGGTAAATAGGAGGGTTTTCTTACTTTCCCTCTCAGATGTTTCATCATTAGTATATAGGAATGCCAGCGATTTCAGTCCATTCATTTTGTATCACGCTACTTTACCAGATTCATTGATTACCTCTCGGAGTTTCCTGGTAGCCTCTTTAGGAATCCGTATATATAGTAGCATGTCATCTGCCAACAGTGGCAGCTTTACTTCTTCTTTCCAGCACTGTGTTTTGAAAGCAAACAAGGTGTCTGCCTTCAGGGTTTGACAGCTAGAGATGCCATTTAAATAACAGCTGGCATTTAGAGTTGTTGCCAGAATGAGTTTTCGGACGGGATTGCATGAAGGGAATGCATGTCTCGTGCAAAACAGAACATGAAATTTGGGAGACTACCGGAGTGTGCATTTTGGACGGCATTTGCTTCCTTCAGTACAAACATGCTGCAAATAGAGTCCACAGTCTCTGGAGACAGGGTCTTCAGGACAGTCATGAAGTTAAAATGAGGCCCTCAGGTTTGGCCCTAATTCAGTACGATTGGTGTCCTTGGCTTGTAGATGGCTATGTTTGTCTTGTTACTCTCTCTGTATATATCAATGGGCTCATTTCTGTTAGGTCATGTAATCTGTGGTCCTTGCTTCCGGCAGCCCCAGCAAATTAATGCACCCTTCATCATGAAGGATGAGGCTTTCTCTTTTGATCATCCTATAAGTCCTGAAAAGAAAAGACAGCCCTTTCAAGGAACAAAGGGGTCTGCATGACCAGCTGTTTCCACAGTCTCCAGTGGGTCAGACTTCCCTGAATAGTTTAGACTTCCCAGCCCTCACAATACTTTAAGACAATTCAGTGAGATCTCTCAATCTCAATCTCTCGTGCTCTCTTCCCTCCCCTCCAACCCACCTCAGGCAGCTAAGTGGGTTCTGTTCCTCGGTAGAACGCAGACTAAAACACTTGTGTTATACCCAGTAGTGGAACTATGGGGTCATCAGGTAACTGCCTTTGTAAGTTTTGAAGCAAAGATAAGAAGAGATTTTTCGAAGTGTTTGCTACATTGGACATTCCACCAGCAAAGTATAAGACGTCCATTTCTTCCATATGCTTTGTATTTTTTTCTTTTATTTTTTTTAACTTTAATTTTATTTTAATTTTTATTTTCTTTAATCAGTCAGCAGTTTTATACACATCAGTGTATACATAGCAATCCCTTTGCCCAGTTCAGCACACCACCATCACCGCCCCACCGCGGTTTTCTCCCCTTGGTGTGCATACGTTTGTGGTCTCCATCTGTGTCTCAACTTCTGCCCTGCAAACCGGTTCGTATGGACCCTTTCTCTAGGTTCCACATACACGCGTGAATGTACGATATTTGTTGTTCCCTTTCTGACTGACTTCACTCTGTATGACAGTCTCTACATCCATCCGCGTCTCAACAAATGACTCAGTGTCGTTCCTCTTGATGGCTGAGGAATAGTCCATTGTATATGTGTACCACCACTTCCTTATCCATTGGCCTGTCGATGGGCATTTCGGTGGCTTCCATGACCGGGGTGTTGTAAATACTGCTGCAGTGAACACTGGGGTGCATGTGTCTTTTGGAAGTCCGCCTTTCTCTGGCTATATGCCCAGCAGTGGGATGCCTGGCTCGTATGGTAGTTGTAGTCTTCGTTTTTTAAGGAACCTCCATACTGTTCTCCATAGTGACTGTATCAATGTACGCTCCCACCAACAGGGCAAGCGTGCTGCCTTTCTCCACACCCTCTCCAGCATTTATTGTTTCTAGATTTTTTGATGCTGGCCATTCTGACCGGTGTGAGATGATATCTCCTCCTAGTTTTGATTTGCCTTTCCGTAACGATTAAGGATGGGGAGCCATCTTTCATGTGTTTGTGGGCAACCTGTCTATCTTCTTGGGGGAAATGTCTCTTTAGGTCTTCAGCCCACTCTTGGATTGCGTGTTTTGTGTTTTTTGATATTGAGCTGCATGAGCTGCTCGTAAATTTTGGAGATGAATCCTTTGTCAGTTGCTTCCTTTGCAAATATGTTCTTCCATTCTGAGGGTGGTCTTTGCGTCTTGTGTATGGTTTCCTTGGCTGTGCAAAAGCTTTTCAGTTGCCTTAGGTGCCGTTTGTTTATTTTTGTTTTTATTTCCACTTCTCTAGGAGGTGGTCCAAAAGGATCTTGCTGTGATTTCTGTCATAGAGTGTTCTGCTTACGTGTTCCCCGAAGAAGAGTCTGATCGTGTCTGTCCTTACATTTAGGTGTTTAATCCATTTTGAGTTCCTTTTTGAGTATGGGGTTAGGGAGTGTTCTCATGTCATACTTTTCCATGTCCCTGTCCGGTTTTCCCAGCACCACTGCTTGAAGAGGCTGTCCTTGCACCACTCTCTCTTCTTTCCTTCTTTATCAAACATAAGGTGACCATAAGTGCGTGTGTTTAACTCTGGGCTCTCTGTCCTGTTCCATGGATCTCTATTTCTGTTTCTGTGCCAGTACCATAATGCCTTGATTACTGTAGCTTTGCGGTATCGTCGGAAGTCAGGGAGCCTGCTTCCTCCAGCTCCATTTGTCGCTTTCAAGATTGCTTTGGCTATTCGGGGTCTTTTGTGTTCCCACACAAACGGGGAGGTTTCTGGTTCTAGATCTGTGAAAAGTGCCAGTGGTAGTTTGATAGGGATTGCATTCCATCGGTAGCTTGCCTTGGGTGGTAGAGTCATTGTCACAATGCTGATTCTTCCTATCCAAGAAGACCGTATGTCTCTCCATGTGTTTGTATCACCTTGCATTGCTTTCATCAGTGTCTTATGATTTTCTGCATCCAGGTCTTTTGTCTCCTTAGGTAGGCTGAGTCCTAGATATTTTATGCTTTTTGTGGTAATGGTAAATAGGAGGCTTTTCTTACTTTCCCTCTCAGATGTTTCATCATTAGTATATAGGAAGGCCAGCGATTTCAGTCCATTCATTTTGTATCACGCTACTTTACCAGATTCATTGATTACCTCTCGGAGTTTCCTGGTAGCCTCTTTAGGAATCCGTATATATAGTAGCATGTCATCTGCCAACAGTGGCAGCTTTACTTCTTCTTTCCAGCACTGTGTTTTGAAAGCAAACAAGGTGTCTGCCTTCAGGGTTTGACAGCTAGAGATGCCATTTAAATAACAGCTGGCATTTAGAGTTGTTGCCAGAATGAGTTTTCGGACGGGATTGCATGAAGGGAATGCATGTCTCGTGCAAAACAGAACATGAAATTTGGGAGACTACCGGAGTGTGCATTTTGGACGGCATTTGCTTCCTTCAGTACAAACATGCTGCAAATAGAGTCCACAGTCTCTGGAGACAGGGTCTTCAGGACAGTCATGAAGTTAAAATGAGGCCCTCAGGTTTGGCCCTAATTCAGTACGATTGGTGTCCTTGGCTTGTAGATGGCTATGTTTGTCTTGTTACCCTCTCTGTATATATCAATGGGCTCATTTCTGTTAGGTCATGTAATCTGTGGTCCTTGCTTCCGGCAGCCCCAGCAAATTAATGCACCCTTCATCATGAAGGATGAGGCTTTCTCTTTTGATCATCCTATAAGTCCTGAAAAGAAAAGACAGCCCTTTCAAGGAACAAAGGGGTCTGCATGACCAGCTGTTTCCACAGTCTCCAGTGGGTCAGACTTCCCTGAATAGTTTAGACTTCCCAGCCCTCACAATACTTTAAGACAATTCAGTGAGATCTCTCAATCTCAATCTCTCGTGCTCTCTTCCCTCCCCTCCAACCCACCTCAGGCAGCTAAGTGGGTTCTGTTCCTCGGTAGAACGCAGACTAAAACACTTGTGTTATACCCAGTAGTGGAACTATGGGGTCATCAGGTAACTGCCTTTGTAAGTTTTGAAGCAAAGATAAGAAGAGATTTTTCGAAGTGTTTGCTACATTGGACATTCCACCAGCAAAGTATAAGACGTCCATTTCTTCCATATGCTTTGTATTTTTTTCTTTTATTTTTTTTAACTTTAATTTTATTTTAATTTTTATTTTCTTTAATCAGTCAGCAGTTTTATACACATCAGTGTATACATAGCAATCCCTTTGCCCAGTTCAGCACACCACCATCACCGCCCCACCGCGGTTTTCTCCCCTTGGTGTGCATACGTTTGTGGTCTCCATCTGTGTCTCAACTTCTGCCCTGCAAACCGGTTCGTATGGACCCTTTCTCTAGGTTCCACATACACGCGTGAATGTACGATATTTGTTGTTCCCTTTCTGACTGACTTCACTCTGTATGACAGTCTCTACATCCATCCGCGTCTCAACAAATGACTCAGTGTCGTTCCTCTTGATGGCTGAGGAATAGTCCATTGTATATGTGTACCACCACTTCCTTATCCATTGGCCTGTCGATGGGCATTTCGGTGGCTTCCATGACCGGGGTGTTGTAAATACTGCTGCAGTGAACACTGGGGTGCATGTGTCTTTTGGAAGTCCGCCTTTCTCTGGCTATATGCCCAGCAGTGGGATGCCTGGCTCGTATGGTAGTTGTAGTCTTCGTTTTTTAAGGAACCTCCATACTGTTCTCCATAGTGACTGTATCAATGTACGCTCCCACCAACAGGGCAAGCGTGCTGCCTTTCTCCACACCCTCTCCAGCATTTATTGTTTCTAGATTTTTTGATGCTGGCCATTCTGACCGGTGTGAGATGATATCTCCTCCTCGTTTTGATTTGCCTTTCCGTAACGATTAAGGATGGGGAGCCATCTTTCATGTGTTTGTGGGCAACCTGTCTATCTTCTTGGGGGAAATGTCTCTTTAGGTCTTCAGCCCACTCTTGGATTGCGTGTTTTGTGTTTTTTGATATTGAGCTGCATGAGCTGCTCGTAAATTTTGGAGATGAATCCTTTGTCAGTTGCTTCCTTTGCAAATATGTTCTTCCATTCTGAGGGTGGTCTTTGCGTCTTGTGTATGGTTTCCTTGGCTGTGCAAAAGCTTTTCAGTTGCCTTAGGTGCCGTTTGTTTATTTTTGTTTTTATTTCCACTTCTCTAGGAGGTGGTCCAAAAGGATCTTGCTGTGATTTCTGTCATAGAGTGTTCTGCTTACGTGTTCCCCGAAGAAGAGTCTGATCGTGTCTGTCCTTACATTTAGGTGTTTAATCCATTTTGAGTTCCTTTTTGAGTATGGGGTTAGGGAGTGTTCTCATGTCATACTTTTCCATGTCCCTGTCCGGTTTTCCCAGCACCACTGCTTGAAGAGGCTGTCCTTGCACCACTCTCTCTTCTTTCCTTCTTTATCAAACATAAGGTGACCATAAGTGCGTGTGTTTAACTCTGGGCTCTCTGTCCTGTTCCATGGATCTCTATTTCTGTTTCTGTGCCAGTACCATAATGCCTTGATTACTGTAGCTTTGCGGTATCGTCGGAAGTCAGGGAGCCTGCTTCCTCCAGCTCCATTTGTCGCTTTCAAGATTGCTTTGGCTATTCGGGGTCTTTTGTGTTCCCACACAAACGGGGAGGTTTCTGGTTCTAGATCTGTGAAAAGTGCCAGTGGTAGTTTGATAGGGATTGCATTCCATCGGTAGCTTGCCTTGGGTGGTAGAGTCATTGTCACAATGCTGATTCTTCCTATCCAAGAAGACCGTATGTCTCTCCATGTGTTTGTATCACCTTGCATTGCTTTCATCAGTGTCTTATGATTTTCTGCATCCAGGTCTTTTGTCTCCTTAGGTAGGCTGAGTCCTAGATATTTTATGCTTTTTGTGGTAATGGTAAATAGGAGGCTTTTCTTACTTTCCCTCTCAGATGTTTCATCATTAGTATATAGGAAGGCCAGCGATTTCAGTCCATTCATTTTGTATCACGCTACTTTACCAGATTCATTGATTACCTCTCGGAGTTTCCTGGTAGCCTCTTTAGGAATCCGTATATATAGTAGCATGTCATCTGCCAACAGTGGCAGCTTTACTTCTTCTTTCCAGCACTGTGTTTTGAAAGCAAACAAGGTGTCTGCCTTCAGGGTTTGACAGCTAGAGATGCCATTTAAATAACAGCTGGCATTTAGAGTTGTTGCCAGAATGAGTTTTCGGACGGGATTGCATGAAGGGAATGCATGTCTCGTGCAAAACAGAACATGAAATTTGGGAGACTACCGGAGTGTGCATTTTGGACGGCATTTGCTTCCTTCAGTACAAACATGCTGCAAATAGAGTCCACAGTCTCTGGAGACAGGGTCTTCAGGACAGTCATGAAGTTAAAATGAGGCCCTCAGGTTTGGCCCTAATTCAGTACGATTGGTGTCCTTGGCTTGTAGATGGCTATGTTTGTCTTGTTACCCTCTCTGTATATATCAATGGGCTCATTTCTGTTAGGTCATGTAATCTGTGGTCCTTGCTTCCGGCAGCCCCAGCAAATTAATGCACCCTTCATCATGAAGGATGAGGCTTTCTCTTTTGATCATCCTATAAGTCCTGAAAAGAAAAGACAGCCCTTTCAAGGAACAAAGGGGTCTGCATGACCAGCTGTTTCCACAGTCTCCAGTGGGTCAGACTTCCCTGAATAGTTTAGACTTCCCAGCCCTCACAATACTTTAAGACAATTCAGTGAGATCTCTCAATCTCAATCTCTCGTGCTCTCTTCCCTCCCCTCCAACCCACCTCAGGCAGCTAAGTGGGTTCTGTTCCTCGGTAGAACGCAGACTAAAACACTTGTGTTATACCCAGTAGTGGAACTATGGGGTCATCAGGTAACTGCCTTTGTAAGTTTTGAAGCAAAGATAAGAAGAGATTTTTCGAAGTGTTTGCTACATTGGACATTCCACCAGCAAAGTATAAGACGTCCATTTCTTCCATATGCTTTGTATTTTTTTCTTTTATTTTTTTTAACTTTAATTTTATTTTAATTTTTATTTTCTTTAATCAGTCAGCAGTTTTATACACATCAGTGTATACATAGCAATCCCTTTGCCCAGTTCAGCACACCACCATCACCGCCCCACCGCGGTTTTCTCCCCTTGGTGTGCATACGTTTGTGGTCTCCATCTGTGTCTCAACTTCTGCCCTGCAAACCGGTTCGTATGGACCCTTTCTCTAGGTTCCACATACACGCGTGAATGTACGATATTTGTTGTTCCCTTTCTGACTGACTTCACTCTGTATGACAGTCTCTACATCCATCCGCGTCTCAACAAATGACTCAGTGTCGTTCCTCTTGATGGCTGAGGAATAGTCCATTGTATATGTGTACCACCACTTCCTTATCCATTGGCCTGTCGATGGGCATTTCGGTGGCTTCCATGACCGGGGTGTTGTAAATACTGCTGCAGTGAACACTGGGGTGCATGTGTCTTTTGGAAGTCCGCCTTTCTCTGGCTATATGCCCAGCAGTGGGATGCCTGGCTCGTATGGTAGTTGTAGTCTTCGTTTTTTAAGGAACCTCCATACTGTTCTCCATAGTGACTGTATCAATGTACGCTCCCACCAACAGGGCAAGCGTGCTGCCTTTCTCCACACCCTCTCCAGCATTTATTGTTTCTAGATTTTTTGATGCTGGCCATTCTGACCGGTGTGAGATGATATCTCCTCCTCGTTTTGATTTGCCTTTCCGTAACGATTAAGGATGGGGAGCCATCTTTCATGTGTTTGTGGGCAACCTGTCTATCTTCTTGGGGGAAATGTCTCTTTAGGTCTTCAGCCCACTCTTGGATTGCGTGTTTTGTGTTTTTTGATATTGAGCTGCATGAGCTGCTCGTAAATTTTGGAGATGAATCCTTTGTCAGTTGCTTCCTTTGCAAATATGTTCTTCCATTCTGAGGGTGGTCTTTGCGTCTTGTGTATGGTTTCCTTGGCTGTGCAAAAGCTTTTCAGTTGCCTTAGGTGCCGTTTGTTTATTTTTGTTTTTATTTCCACTTCTCTAGGAGGTGGTCCAAAAGGATCTTGCTGTGATTTCTGTCATAGAGTGTTCTGCTTACGTGTTCCCCGAAGAAGAGTTTGATCGTGTCTGTCCTTACATTTAGGTGTTTAATCCATTTTGAGTTCCTTTTTGAGTATGGGGTTAGGGAGTGTTCTCATGTCATACTTTTCCATGTCCCTGTCCGGTTTTCCCAGCACCACTGCTTGAAGAGGCTGTCCTTGCACCACTCTCTCTTCTTTCCTTCTTTATCAAACATAAGGTGACCATAAGTGCGTGTGTTTAACTCTGGGCTCTCTGTCCTGTTCCATGGATCTCTATTTCTGTTTCTGTGCCAGTACCATAATGCCTTGATTACTGTAGCTTTGCGGTATCGTCGGAAGTCAGGGAGCCTGCTTCCTCCAGCTCCATTTGTCGCTTTCAAGATTGCTTTGGCTATTCGGGGTCTTTTGTGTTCCCACACAAACGGGGAGGTTTCTGGTTCTAGATCTGTGAAAAGTGCCAGTGGTAGTTTGATAGGGATTGCATTCCATCGGTAGCTTGCCTTGGGTGGTAGAGTCATTGTCACAATGCTGATTCTTCCTATCCAAGAAGACCGTATGTCTCTCCATGTGTTTGTATCACCTTGCATTGCTTTCATCAGTGTCTTATGATTTTCTGCATCCAGGTCTTTTGTCTCCTTAGGTAGGCTGAGTTCTAGATATTTTATGCTTTTTGTGGTAATGGTAAATAGGAGGCTTTTCTTACTTTCCCTCTCAGATGTTTCATCATTAGTATATAGGAAGGCCAGCGATTTCAGTCCATTCATTTTGTATCACGCTACTTTACCAGATTCATTGATTACCTCTCGGAGTTTCCTGGTAGCCTCTTTAGGAATCCGTATATATAGTAGCATGTCATCTGCCAACAGTGGCAGCTTTACTTCTTCTTTCCAGCACTGTGTTTTGAAAGCAAACAAGGTGTCTGCCTTCAGGGTTTGACAGCTAGAGATGCCATTTAAATAACAGCTGGCATTTAGAGTTGTTGCCAGAATGAGTTTTCGGACGGGATTGCATGAAGGGAATGCATGTCTCGTGCAAAACAGAACATGAAATTTGGGAGACTACCGGAGTGTGCATTTTGGACGGCATTTGCTTCCTTCAGTACAAACATGCTGCAAATAGAGTCCACAGTCTCTGGAGACAGGGTCTTCAGGACAGTCATGAAGTTAAAATGAGGCCCTCAGGTTTGGCCCTAATTCAGTACGATTGGTGTCCTTGGCTTGTAGATGGCTATGTTTGTCTTGTTACCCTCTCTGTATATATCAATGGGCTCATTTCTGTTAGGTCATGTAATCTGTGGTCCTTGCTTCCGGCAGCCCCAGCAAATTAATGCACCCTTCATCATGAAGGATGAGGCTTTCTCTTTTGATCATCCTATAAGTCCTGAAAAGAAAAGACAGCCCTTTCAAGGAACAAAGGGGTCTGCATGACCAGCTGTTTCCACAGTCTCCAGTGGGTCAGACTTCCCTGAATAGTTTAGACTTCCCAGCCCTCACAATACTTTAAGACAATTCAGTGAGATCTCTCAATCTCAATCTCTCGTGCTCTCTTCCCTCCCCTCCAACCCACCTCAGGCAGCTAAGTGGGTTCTGTTCCTCGGTAGAACGCAGACTAAAACACTTGTGTTATACCCAGTAGTGGAACTATGGGGTCATCAGGTAACTGCCTTTGTAAGTTTTGAAGCAAAGATAAGAAGAGATTTTTCGAAGTGTTTGCTACATTGGACATTCCACCAGCAAAGTATAAGACGTCCATTTCTTCCATATGCTTTGTATTTTTTTCTTTTATTTTTTTTAACTTTAATTTTATTTTAATTTTTATTTTCTTTAATCAGTCAGCAGTTTTATACACATCAGTGTATACATAGCAATCCCTTTGCCCAGTTCAGCACACCACCATCACCGCCCCACCGCGGTTTTCTCCCCTTGGTGTGCATACGTTTGTGGTCTCCATCTGTGTCTCAACTTCTGCCCTGCAAACCGGTTCGTATGGACCCTTTCTCTAGGTTCCACATACACGCGTGAATGTACGATATTTGTTGTTCCCTTTCTGACTGACTTCACTCTGTATGACAGTCTCTACATCCATCCGCGTCTCAACAAATGACTCAGTGTCGTTCCTCTTGATGGCTGAGGAATAGTCCATTGTATATGTGTACCACCACTTCCTTATCCATTGGCCTGTCGATGGGCATTTCGGTGGCTTCCATGACCGGGGTGTTGTAAATACTGCTGCAGTGAACACTGGGGTGCATGTGTCTTTTGGAAGTCCGCCTTTCTCTGGCTATATGCCCAGCAGTGGGATGCCTGGCTCGTATGGTAGTTGTAGTCTTCGTTTTTTAAGGAACCTCCATACTGTTCTCCATAGTGACTGTATCAATGTACGCTCCCACCAACAGGGCAAGCGTGCTGCCTTTCTCCACACCCTCTCCAGCATTTATTGTTTCTAGATTTTTTGATGCTGGCCATTCTGACCGGTGTGAGATGATATCTCCTCCTCGTTTTGATTTGCCTTTCCGTAACGATTAAGGATGGGGAGCCATCTTTCATGTGTTTGTGGGCAACCTGTCTATCTTCTTGGGGGAAATGTCTCTTTAGGTCTTCAGCCCACTCTTGGATTGCGTGTTTTGTGTTTTTTGATATTGAGCTGCATGAGCTGCTCGTAAATTTTGGAGATGAATCCTTTGTCAGTTGCTTCCTTTGCAAATATGTTCTTCCATTCTGAGGGTGGTCTTTGCGTCTTGTGTATGGTTTCCTTGGCTGTGCAAAAGCTTTTCAGTTGCCTTAGGTGCCGTTTGTTTATTTTTGTTTTTATTTCCACTTCTCTAGGAGGTGGTCCAAAAGGATCTTGCTGTGATTTCTGTCATAGAGTGTTCTGCTTACGTGTTCCCCGAAGAAGAGTTTGATCGTGTCTGTCCTTACATTTAGGTGTTTAATCCATTTTGAGTTCCTTTTTGAGTATGGGGTTAGGGAGTGTTCTCATGTCATACTTTTCCATGTCCCTGTCCGGTTTTCCCAGCACCACTGCTTGAGGAGGCTGTCCTTGCACCACTCTCTCTTCTTTCCTTCTTTATCAAACATAAGGTGACCATAAGTGTGTGTGTTTAACTCTGGGCTCTCTGTCCTGTTCCATGGATCTCTATTTCTGTTTCTGTGCCAGTACCATAATGCCTTGATTACTGTAGCTTTGCGGTATCGTCGGAAGTCAGGGAGCCTGCTTCCTCCAGCTCCATTTGTCGCTTTCAAGATTGCTTTGGCTATTCGGGGTCTTTTGTGTTCCCACACAAACGGGGAGGTTTCTGGTTCTAGATCTGTGAAAAGTGCCAGTGGTAGTTTGATAGGGATTGCATTCCATCGGTAGCTTGCCTTGGGTGGTAGAGTCATTGTCACAATGCTGATTCATCCTATCCAAGAAGACCGTATGTCTCTCCATGTGTTTGTATCACCTTGCATTGCTTTCATCAGTGTCTTATGATTTTCTGCATCCAGGTCTTTTGTCTCCTTAGGTAGGCTGAGTCCTAGATATTTCATGCTTTTTGTGGTAATGGTAAATAGGAGGGTTTTCTTACTTTCCCTCTCAGATGTTTCATCATTAGTATATAGGAATGCCAGCGATTTCAGTCCATTCATTTTGTATCACGCTACTTTACCAGATTCATTGATTACCTCTCGGAGTTTCCTGGTAGCCTCTTTAGGAATCCGTATATATAGTAGCATGTCATCTGCCAACAGTGGCAGCTTTACTTCTTCTTTCCAGCACTGTGTTTTGAAAGCAAACAAGGTGTCTGCCTTCAGGGTTTGACAGCTAGAGATGCCATTTAAATAACAGCTGGCATTTAGAGTTGTTGCCAGAATGAGTTTTCGGACGGGATTGCATGAAGGGAATGCATGTCTCGTGCAAAACAGAACATGAAATTTGGGAGACTACCGGAGTGTGCATTTTGGACGG
Organism: Eschrichtius robustus; assembly: GCF_028021215.1. Taxonomy (NCBI): domain Eukaryota; kingdom Metazoa; phylum Chordata; class Mammalia; order Artiodactyla; family Eschrichtiidae; genus Eschrichtius; species Eschrichtius robustus. Next base: position 71,315 of record NW_027175483.1, on the reverse strand, counting down.
CATTTGCTTCCTTCAGTACAAACATGCTGCAAATAGAGTCCACAGTCTCTGGAGACAGGGTCTTCAGGACAGTCATGAAGTTAAAATGAGGCCCTCAGGTTTGGCCCTAATTCAGTACGATTGGTGTCCTTGGCTTGTAGATGGCTATGTTTGTCTTGTTACCCTCTCTGTATATATCAATGGGCTCATTTCTGTTAGGTCATGTAATCTGTGGTCCTTGCTTCCGGCAGCCCCAGCAAATTAATGCACCCTTCATCATGAAGGATGAGGCTTTCTCTTTTGATCATCCTATAAGTCCTGAAAAGAAAAGACAGCCCTTTCAAGGAACAAAGGGGTCTGCATGACCAGCTGTTTCCACAGTCTCCAGTGGGTCAGACTTCCCTGAATAGTTTAGACTTCCCAGCCCTCACAATACTTTAAGACAATTCAGTGAGATCTCTCAATCTCAATCTCTCGTGCTCTCTTCCCTCCCCTCCAACCCACCTCAGGCAGCTAAGTGGGTTCTGTTCCTCGGTAGAACGCAGACTAAAACACTTGTGTTATACCCAGTAGTGGAACTATGGGGTCATCAGGTAACTGCCTTTGTAAGTTTTGAAGCAAAGATAAGAAGAGATTTTTCGAAGTGTTTGCTACATTGGACATTCCACCAGCAAAGTATAAGACGTCCATTTCTTCCATATGCTTTGTATTTTTTTCTTTTATTTTTTTTAACTTTAATTTTATTTTAATTTTTATTTTCTTTAATCAGTCAGCAGTTTTATACACATCAGTGTATACATAGCAATCCCTTTGCCCAGTTCAGCACACCACCATCACCGCCCCACCGCGGTTTTCTCCCCTTGGTGTGCATACGTTTGTGGTCTCCATCTGTGTCTCAACTTCTGCCCTGCAAACCGGTTCGTATGGACCCTTTCTCTAGGTTCCACATACACGCGTGAATGTACGATATTTGTTGTTCCCTTTCTGACTGACTTCACTCTGTATGACAGTCTCTACATCCATCCGCGTCTCAACAAATGACTCAGTGTCGTTCCTCTTGATGGCTGAGGAATAGTCCATTGTATATGTGTACCACCACTTCCTTATCCATTGGCCTGTCGATGGGCATTTCGGTGGCTTCCATGACCGGGGTGTTGTAAATACTGCTGCAGTGAACACTGGGGTGCATGTGTCTTTTGGAAGTCCGCCTTTCTCTGGCTATATGCCCAGCAGTGGGATGCCTGGCTCGTATGGTAGTTGTAGTCTTCGTTTTTTAAGGAACCTCCATACTGTTCTCCATAGTGACTGTATCAATGTACGCTCCCACCAACAGGGCAAGCGTGCTGCCTTTCTCCACACCCTCTCCAGCATTTATTGTTTCTAGATTTTTTGATGCTGGCCATTCTGACCGGTGTGAGATGATATCTCCTCCTCGTTTTGATTTGCCTTTCCGTAACGATTAAGGATGGGGAGCCATCTTTCATGTGTTTGTGGGCAACCTGTCTATCTTCTTGGGGGAAATGTCTCTTTAGGTCTTCAGCCCACTCTTGGATTGCGTGTTTTGTGTTTTTTGATATTGAGCTGCATGAGCTGCTCGTAAATTTTGGAGATGAATCCTTTGTCAGTTGCTTCCTTTGCAAATATGTTCTTCCATTCTGAGGGTGGTCTTTGCGTCTTGTGTATGGTTTCCTTGGCTGTGCAAAAGCTTTTCAGTTGCCTTAGGTGCCGTTTGTTTATTTTTGTTTTTATTTCCACTTCTCTAGGAGGTGGTCCAAAAGGATCTTGCTGTGATTTCTGTCATAGAGTGTTCTGCTTACGTGTTCCCCGAAGAAGAGTTTGATCGTGTCTGTCCTTACATTTAGGTGTTTAATCCATTTTGAGTTCCTTTTTGAGTATGGGGTTAGGGAGTGTTCTCATGTCATACTTTTCCATGTCCCTGTCCGGTTTTCCCAGCACCACTGCTTGAGGAGGCTGTCCTTGCACCACTCTCTCTTCTTTCCTTCTTTATCAAACATAAGGTGACCATAAGTGCGTGTGTTTAACTCTGGGCTCTCTGTCCTGTTCCATGGATCTCTATTTCTGTTTCTGTGCCAGTACCATAATGCCTTGATTACTGTAGCTTTGCGGTATCGTCGGAAGTCAGGGAGCCTGCTTCCTCCAGCTCCATTTGTCGCTTTCAAGATTGCTTTGGCTATTCGGGGTCTTTTGTGTTCCCACACAAACGGGGAGGTTTCTGGTTCTAGATCTGTGAAAAGTGCCAGTGGTAGTTTGATAGGGATTGCATTCCATCGGTAGCTTGCCTTGGGTGTTAGAGTCATTGTCACAATGCTGATTCTTCCTATCCAAGAAGACCGTATGTCTCTCCATGTGTTTGTATCACCTTGCATTGCTTTCATCAGTGTCTTATGATTTTCTGCATCCAGGTCTTTTGTCTCCTTAGGTAGGCTGAGTCCTAGATATTTCATGCTTTTTGTGGTAATGGTAAATAGGAGGGTTTTCTTACTTTCCCTCTCAGATGTTTCATCATTAGTATATAGGAATGCCAGCGATTTCAGTCCATTCATTTTGTATCACGCTACTTTACCAGATTCATTGATTACCTCTCGGAGTTTCCTGGTAGCCTCTTTAGGAATCCGTATATATAGTAGCATGTCATCTGCCAACAGTGGCAGCTTTACTTCTTCTTTCCAGCACTGTGTTTTGAAAGCAAACAAGGTGTCTGCCTTCAGGGTTTGACAGCTAGAGATGCCATTTAAATAACAGCTGGCATTTAGAGTTGTTGCCAGAATGAGTTTTCGGACGGGATTGCATGAAGGGAATGCATGTCTCGTGCAAAACAGAACATGAAATTTGGGAGACTACCGGAGTGTGCATTTTGGACGGCATTTGCTTCCTTCAGTACAAACATGCTGCAAATAGAGTCCACAGTCTCTGGAGACAGGGTCTTCAGGACAGTCATGAAGTTAAAATGAGGCCCTCAGGTTTGGCCCTAATTCAGTACGATTGGTGTCCTTGGCTTGTAGATGGCTATGTTTGTCTTGTTACCCTCTCTGTATATATCAATGGGCTCATTTCTGTTAGGTCATGTAATCTGTGGTCCTTGCTTCCGGCAGCCCCAGCAAATTAATGCACCCTTCATCATGAAGGATGAGGCTTTCTCTTTTGATCATCCTATAAGTCCTGAAAAGAAAAGACAGCCCTTTCAAGGAACAAAGGGGTCTGCATGACCAGCTGTTTCCACAGTCTCCAGTGGGTCAGACTTCCCTGAATAGTTTAGACTTCCCAGCCCTCACAATACTTTAAGACAATTCAGTGAGATCTCTCAATCTCAATCTCTCGTGCTCTCTTCCCTCCCCTCCAACCCACCTCAGGCAGCTAAGTGGGTTCTGTTCCTCGGTAGAACGCAGACTAAAACACTTGTGTTATACCCAGTAGTGGAACTATGGGGTCATCAGGTAACTGCCTTTGTAAGTTTTGAAGCAAAGATAAGAAGAGATTTTTCGAAGTGTTTGCTACATTGGACATTCCACCAGCAAAGTATAAGACGTCCATTTCTTCCATATGCTTTGTATTTTTTTCTTTTATTTTTTTTAACTTTAATTTTATTTTAATTTTTATTTTCTTTAATCAGTCAGCAGTTTTATACACATCAGTGTATACATAGCAATCCCTTTGCCCAGTTCAGCACACCACCATCACCGCCCCACCGCGGTTTTCTCCCCTTGGTGTGCATACGTTTGTGGTCTCCATCTGTGTCTCAACTTCTGCCCTGCAAACCGGTTCGTATGGACCCTTTCTCTAGGTTCCACATACACGCGTGAATGTACGATATTTGTTGTTCCCTTTCTGACTGACTTCACTCTGTATGACAGTCTCTACATCCATCCGCGTCTCAACAAATGACTCAGTGTCGTTCCTCTTGATGGCTGAGGAATAGTCCATTGTATATGTGTACCACCACTTCCTTATCCATTGGCCTGTCGATGGGCATTTCGGTGGCTTCCATGACCGGGGTGTTGTAAATACTGCTGCAGTGAACACTGGGGTGCATGTGTCTTTTGGAAGTCCGCCTTTCTCTGGCTATATGCCCAGCAGTGGGATGCCTGGCTCGTATGGTAGTTGTAGTCTTCGTTTTTTAAGGAACCTCCATACTGTTCTCCATAGTGACTGTATCAATGTACGCTCCCACCAACAGGGCAAGCGTGCTGCCTTTCTCCACACCCTCTCCAGCATTTATTGTTTCTAGATTTTTTGATGCTGGCCATTCTGACCGGTGTGAGATGATATCTCCTCCTCGTTTTGATTTGCCTTTCCGTAACGATTAAGGATGGGGAGCCATCTTTCATGTGTTTGTGGGCAACCTGTCTATCTTCTTGGGGGAAATGTCTCTTTAGGTCTTCAGCCCACTCTTGGATTGCGTGTTTTGTGTTTTTTGATATTGAGCTGCATGAGCTGCTCGTAAATTTTGGAGATGAATCCTTTGTCAGTTGCTTCCTTTGCAAATATGTTCTTCCATTCTGAGGGTGGTCTTTGCGTCTTGTGTATGGTTTCCTTGGCTGTGCAAAAGCTTTTCAGTTGCCTTAGGTGCCGTTTGTTTATTTTTGTTTTTATTTCCACTTCTCTAGGAGGTGGTCCAAAAGGATCTTGCTGTGATTTCTGTCATAGAGTGTTCTGCTTACGTGTTCCCCGAAGAAGAGTTTGATCGTGTCTGTCCTTACATTTAGGTGTTTAATCCATTTTGAGTTCCTTTTTGAGTATGGGGTTAGGGAGTGTTCTCATGTCATACTTTTCCATGTCCCTGTCCGGTTTTCCCAGCACCACTGCTTGAGGAGGCTGTCCTTGCACCACTCTCTCTTCTTTCCTTCTTTATCAAACATAAGGTGACCATAAGTGCGTGTGTTTAACTCTGGGCTCTCTGTCCTGTTCCATGGATCTCTATTTCTGTTTCTGTGCCAGTACCATAATGCCTTGATTACTGTAGCTTTGCGGTATCGTCGGAAGTCAGGGAGCCTGCTTCCTCCAGCTCCATTTGTCGCTTTCAAGATTGCTTTGGCTATTCGGGGTCTTTTGTGTTCCCACACAAACGGGGAGGTTTCTGGTTCTAGATCTGTGAAAAGTGCCAGTGGTAGTTTGATAGGGATTGCATTCCATCGGTAGCTTGCCTTGGGTGGTAGAGTCATTGTCACAATGCTGATTCTTCCTATCCAAGAAGACCGTATGTCTCTCCATGTGTTTGTATCACCTTGCATTGCTTTCATCAGTGTCTTATGATTTTCTGCATCCAGGTCTTTTGTCTCCTTAGGTAGGCTGAGTCCTAGATATTTCATGCTTTTTGTGGTAATGGTAAATAGGAGGGTTTTCTTACTTTCCCTCTCAGATGTTTCATCATTAGTATATAGGAATGCCAGCGATTTCAGTCCATTCATTTTGTATCACGCTACTTTACCAGATTCATTGATTACCTCTCGGAGTTTCCTGGTAGCCTCTTTAGGAATCCGTATATATAGTAGCATGTCATCTGCCAACAGTGGCAGCTTTACTTCTTCTTTCCAGCACTGTGTTTTGAAAGCAAACAAGGTGTCTGCCTTCAGGGTTTGACAGCTAGAGATGCCATTTAAATAACAGCTGGCATTTAGAGTTGTTGCCAGAATGAGTTTTCGGACGGGATTGCATGAAGGGAATGCATGTCTCGTGCAAAACAGAACATGAAATTTGGGAGACTACCGGAGTGTGCATTTTGGACGGCATTTGCTTCCTTCAGTACAAACATGCTGCAAATAGAGTCCACAGTCTCTGGAGACAGGGTCTTCAGGACAGTCATGAAGTTAAAATGAGGCCCTCAGGTTTGGCCCTAATTCAGTACGATTGGTGTCCTTGGCTTGTAGATGGCTATGTTTGTCTTGTTACCCTCTCTGTATATATCAATGGGCTCATTTCTGTTAGGTCATGTAATCTGTGGTCCTTGCTTCCGGCAGCCCCAGCAAATTAATGCACCCTTCATCATGAAGGATGAGGCTTTCTCTTTTGATCATCCTATAAGTCCTGAAAAGAAAAGACAGCCCTTTCAAGGAACAAAGGGGTCTGCATGACCAGCTGTTTCCACAGTCTCCAGTGGGTCAGACTTCCCTGAATAGTTTAGACTTCCCAGCCCTCACAATACTTTAAGACAATTCAGTGAGATCTCTCAATCTCAATCTCTCGTGCTCTCTTCCCTCCCCTCCAACCCACCTCAGGCAGCTAAGTGGGTTCTGTTCCTCGGTAGAACGCAGACTAAAACACTTGTGTTATACCCAGTAGTGGAACTATGGGGTCATCAGGTAACTGCCTTTGTAAGTTTTGAAGCAAAGATAAGAAGAGATTTTTCGAAGTGTTTGCTACATTGGACATTCCACCAGCAAAGTATAAGACGTCCATTTCTTCCATATGCTTTGTATTTTTTTCTTTTATTTTTTTTAACTTTAATTTTATTTTAATTTTTATTTTCTTTAATCAGTCAGCAGTTTTATACACATCAGTGTATACATAGCAATCCCTTTGCCCAGTTCAGCACACCACCATCACCGCCCCACCGCGGTTTTCTCCCCTTGGTGTGCATACGTTTGTGGTCTCCATCTGTGTCTCAACTTCTGCCCTGCAAACCGGTTCGTATGGACCCTTTCTCTAGGTTCCACATACACGCGTGAATGTACGATATTTGTTGTTCCCTTTCTGACTGACTTCACTCTGTATGACAGTCTCTACATCCATCCGCGTCTCAACAAATGACTCAGTGTCGTTCCTCTTGATGGCTGAGGAATAGTCCATTGTATATGTGTACCACCACTTCCTTATCCATTGGCCTGTCGATGGGCATTTCGGTGGCTTCCATGACCGGGGTGTTGTAAATACTGCTGCAGTGAACACTGGGGTGCATGTGTCTTTTGGAAGTCCGCCTTTCTCTGGCTATATGCCCAGCAGTGGGATGCCTGGCTCGTATGGTAGTTGTAGTCTTCGTTTTTTAAGGAACCTCCATACTGTTCTCCATAGTGACTGTATCAATGTACGCTCCCACCAACAGGGCAAGCGTGCTGCCTTTCTCCACACCCTCTCCAGCATTTATTGTTTCTAGATTTTTTGATGCTGGCCATTCTGACCGGTGTGAGATGATATCTCCTCCTCGTTTTGATTTGCCTTTCCGTAACGATTAAGGATGGGGAGCCATCTTTCATGTGTTTGTGGGCAACCTGTCTATCTTCTTGGGGGAAATGTCTCTTTAGGTCTTCAGCCCACTCTTGGATTGCGTGTTTTGTGTTTTTTGATATTGAGCTGCATGAGCTGCTCGTAAATTTTGGAGATGAATCCTTTGTCAGTTGCTTCCTTTGCAAATATGTTCTTCCATTCTGAGGGTGGTCTTTGCGTCTTGTGTATGGTTTCCTTGGCTGTGCAAAAGCTTTTCAGTTGCCTTAGGTGCCGTTTGTTTATTTTTGTTTTTATTTCCACTTCTCTAGGAGGTGGTCCAAAAGGATCTTGCTGTGATTTCTGTCATAGAGTGTTCTGCTTACGTGTTCCCCGAAGAAGAGTTTGATCGTGTCTGTCCTTACATTTAGGTGTTTAATCCATTTTGAGTTCCTTTTTGAGTATGGGGTTAGGGAGTGTTCTCATGTCATACTTTTCCATGTCCCTGTCCGGTTTTCCCAGCACCACTGCTTGAGGAGGCTGTCCTTGCACCACTCTCTCTTCTTTCCTTCTTTATCAAACATAAGGTGACCATAAGTGCGTGTGTTTAACTCTGGGCTCTCTGTCCTGTTCCATGGATCTCTATTTCTGTTTCTGTGCCAGTACCATAATGCCTTGATTACTGTAGCTTTGCGGTATCGTCGGAAGTCAGGGAGCCTGCTTCCTCCAGCTCCATTTGTCGCTTTCAAGATTGCTTTGGCTATTCGGGGTCTTTTGTGTTCCCACACAAACGGGGAGGTTTCTGGTTCTAGATCTGTGAAAAGTGCCAGTGGTAGTTTGATAGGGATTGCATTCCATCGGTAGCTTGCCTTGGGTGGTAGAGTCATTGTCACAATGCTGATTCTTCCTATCCAAGAAGACCGTATGTCTCTCCATGTGTTTGTATCACCTTGCATTGCTTTCATCAGTGTCTTATGATTTTCTGCATCCAGGTCTTTTGTCTCCTTAGGTAGGCTGAGTCCTAGATATTTCATGCTTTTTGTGGTAATGGTAAATAGGAGGGTTTTCTTACTTTCCCTCTCAGATGTTTCATCATTAGTATATAGGAATGCCAGCGATTTCAGTCCATTCATTTTGTATCACGCTACTTTACCAGATTCATTGATTACCTCTCGGAGTTTCCTGGTAGCCTCTTTAGGAATCCGTATATATAGTAGCATGTCATCTGCCAACAGTGGCAGCTTTACTTCTTCTTTCCAGCACTGTGTTTTGAAAGCAAACAAGGTGTCTGCCTTCAGGGTTTGACAGCTAGAGATGCCATTTAAATAACAGCTGGCATTTAGAGTTGTTGCCAGAATGAGTTTTCGGACGGGATTGCATGAAGGGAATGCATGTCTCGTGCAAAACAGAACATGAAATTTGGGAGACTACCGGAGTGTGCATTTTGGACGGCATTTGCTTCCTTCAGTACAAACATGCTGCAAATAGAGTCCACAGTCTCTGGAGACAGGGTCTTCAGGACAGTCATGAAGTTAAAATGAGGCCCTCAGGTTTGGCCCTAATTCAGTACGATTGGTGTCCTTGGCTTGTAGATGGCTATGTTTGTCTTGTTACTCTCTCTGTATATATCAATGGGCTCATTTCTGTTAGGTCATGTAATCTGTGGTCCTTGCTTCCGGCAGCCCCAGCAAATTAATGCACCCTTCATCATGAAGGATGAGGCTTTCTCTTTTGATCATCCTATAAGTCCTGAAAAGAAAAGACAGCCCTTTCAAGGAACAAAGGGGTCTGCATGACCAGCTGTTTCCACAGTCTCCAGTGGGTCAGACTTCCCTGAATAGTTTAGACTTCCCAGCCCTCACAATACTTTAAGACAATTCAGTGAGATCTCTCAATCTCAATCTCTCGTGCTCTCTTCCCTCCCCTCCAACCCACCTCAGGCAGCTAAGTGGGTTCTGTTCCTCGGTAGAACGCAGACTAAAACACTTGTGTTATACCCAGTAGTGGAACTATGGGGTCATCAGGTAACTGCCTTTGTAAGTTTTGAAGCAAAGATAAGAAGAGATTTTTCGAAGTGTTTGCTACATTGGACATTCCACCAGCAAAGTATAAGACGTCCATTTCTTCCATATGCTTTGTATTTTTTTCTTTTATTTTTTTTAACTTTAATTTTATTTTAATTTTTATTTTCTTTAATCAGTCAGCAGTTTTATACACATCAGTGTATACATAGCAATCCCTTTGCCCAGTTCAGCACACCACCATCACCGCCCCACCGCGGTTTTCTCCCCTTGGTGTGCATACGTTTGTGGTCTCCATCTGTGTCTCAACTTCTGCCCTGCAAACCGGTTCGTATGGACCCTTTCTCTAGGTTCCACATACACGCGTGAATGTACGATATTTGTTGTTCCCTTTCTGACTGACTTCACTCTGTATGACAGTCTCTACATCCATCCGCGTCTCAACAAATGACTCAGTGTCGTTCCTCTTGATGGCTGAGGAATAGTCCATTGTATATGTGTACCACCACTTCCTTATCCATTGGCCTGTCGATGGGCATTTCGGTGGCTTCCATGACCGGGGTGTTGTAAATACTGCTGCAGTGAACACTGGGGTGCATGTGTCTTTTGGAAGTCCGCCTTTCTCTGGCTATATGCCCAGCAGTGGGATGCCTGGCTCGTATGGTAGTTGTAGTCTTCGTTTTTTAAGGAACCTCCATACTGTTCTCCATAGTGACTGTATCAATGTACGCTCCCACCAACAGGGCAAGCGTGCTGCCTTTCTCCACACCCTCTCCAGCATTTATTGTTTCTAGATTTTTTGATGCTGGCCATTCTGACCGGTGTGAGATGATATCTCCTCCTCGTTTTGATTTGCCTTTCCGTAACGATTAAGGATGGGGAGCCATCTTTCATGTGTTTGTGGGCAACCTGTCTATCTTCTTGGGGGAAATGTCTCTTTAGGTCTTCAGCCCACTCTTGGATTGCGTGTTTTGTGTTTTTTGATATTGAGCTGCATGAGCTGCTCGTAAATTTTGGAGATGAATCCTTTGTCAGTTGCTTCCTTTGCAAATATGTTCTTCCATTCTGAGGGTGGTCTTTGCGTCTTGTGTATGGTTTCCTTGGCTGTGCAAAAGCTTTTCAGTTGCCTTAGGTGCCGTTTGTTTATTTTTGTTTTTATTTCCACTTCTCTAGGAGGTGGTCCAAAAGGATCTTGCTGTGATTTCTGTCATAGAGTGTTCTGCTTACGTGTTCCCCGAAGAAGAGTTTGATCGTGTCTGTCCTTACATTTAGGTGTTTAATCCATTTTGAGTTCCTTTTTGAGTATGGGGTTAGGGAGTGTTCTCATGTCATACTTTTCCATGTCCCTGTCCGGTTTTCCCAGCACCACTGCTTGAGGAGGCTGTCCTTGCACCACTCTCTCTTCTTTCCTTCTTTATCAAACATAAGGTGACCATAAGTGCGTGTGTTTAACTCTGGGCTCTCTGTCCTGTTCCATGGATCTCTATTTCTGTTTCTGTGCCAGTACCATAATGCCTTGATTACTGTAGCTTTGCGGTATCGTCGGAAGTCAGGGAGCCTGCTTCCTCCAGCTCCATTTGTCGCTTTCAAGATTGCTTTGGCTATTCGGGGTCTTTTGTGTTCCCACACAAACGGGGAGGTTTCTGGTTCTAGATCTGTGAAAAGTGCCAGTGGTAGTTTGATAGGGATTGCATTCCATCGGTAGCTTGCCTTGGGTGGTAGAGTCATTGTCACAATGCTGATTCTTCCTATCCAAGAAGACCGTATGTCTCTCCATGTGTTTGTATCACCTTGCATTGCTTTCATCAGTGTCTTATGATTTTCTGCATCCAGGTCTTTTGTCTCCTTAGGTAGGCTGAGTCCTAGATATTTCATGCTTTTTGTGGTAATGGTAAATAGGAGGGTTTTCTTACTTTCCCTCTCAGATGTTTCATCATTAGTATATAGGAATGCCAGCGATTTCAGTCCATTCATTTTGTATCACGCTACTTTACCAGATTCATTGATTACCTCTCGGAGTTTCCTGGTAGCCTCTTTAGGAATCCGTATATATAGTAGCATGTCATCTGCCAACAGTGGCAGCTTTACTTCTTCTTTCCAGCACTGTGTTTTGAAAGCAAACAAGGTGTCTGCCTTCAGGGTTTGACAGCTAGAGATGCCATTTAAATAACAGCTGGCATTTAGAGTTGTTGCCAGAATGAGTTTTCGGACGGGATTGCATGAAGGGAATGCATGTCTCGTGCAAAACAGAACATGAAATTTGGGAGACTACCGGAGTGTGCATTTTGGACGGCATTTGCTTCCTTCAGTACAAACATGCTGCAAATAGAGTCCACAGTCTCTGGAGACAGGGTCTTCAGGACAGTCATGAAGTTAAAATGAGGCCCTCAGGTTTGGCCCTAATTCAGTACGATTGGTGTCCTTGGCTTGTAGATGGCTATGTTTGTCTTGTTACCCTCTCTGTATATATCAATGGGCTCATTTCTGTTAGGTCATGTAATCTGTGGTCCTTGCTTCCGGCAGCCCCAGCAAATTAATGCACCCTTCATCATGAAGGATGAGGCTTTCTCTTTTGATCATCCTATAAGTCCTGAAAAGAAAAGACAGCCCTTTCAAGGAAAAAAGGGGTCTGCATGACCAGCTGTTTCCACAGTCTCCAGTGGGTCAGACTTCCCTGAATAGTTTAGACTTCCCAGCCCTCACAATACTTTAAGACAATTCAGTGAGATCTCTCAATCTCAATCTCTCGTGCTCTCTTCCCTCCCCTCCAACCCACCTCAGGCAGCTAAGTGGGTTCTGTTCCTCGGTAGAACGCAGACTAAAACACTTGTGTTATACCCAGTAGTGGAACTATGGGGTCATCAGGTAACTGCCTTTGTAAGTTTTGAAGCAAAGATAAGAAGAGATTTTTCGAAGTGTTTGCTACATTGGACATTCCACCAGCAAAGTATAAGACGTCCATTTCTTCCATATGCTTTGTATTTTTTTCTTTTATTTTTTTAACTTTAATTTTATTTTAATTTTTATTTTCTTTAATCAGTCAGCAGTTTTATACACATCAGTGTATACATAGCAATCCCTTTGCCCAGTTCAGCACACCACCATCACCGCCCCACCGCGGTTTTCTCCCCTTGGTGTGCATACGTTTGTGGTCTCCATCTGTGTCTCAACTTCTGCCCTGCAAACCGGTTCGTATGGACCCTTTCTCTAGGTTCCACATACACGCGTGAATGTACGATATTTGTTGTTCCCTTTCTGACTGACTTCACTCTGTATGACAGTCTCTACATCCATCCGCGTCTCAACAAATGACTCAGTGTCGTTCCTCTTGATGGCTGAGGAATAGTCCATTGTATATGTGTACCACCACTTCCTTATCCATTGGCCTGTCGATGGGCATTTCGGTGGCTTCCATGACCGGGGTGTTGTAAATACTGCTGCAGTGAACACTGGGGTGCATGTGTCTTTTGGAAGTCCGCCTTTCTCTGGCTATATGCCCAGCAGTGGGATGCCTGGCTCGTATGGTAGTTGTAGTCTTCGTTTTTTAAGGAACCTCCATACTGTTCTCCATAGTGACTGTATCAATGTACGCTCCCACCAACAGGGCAAGCGTGCTGCCTTTCTCCACACCCTCTCCAGCATTTATTGTTTCTAGATTTTTTGATGCTGGCCATTCTGACCGGTGTGAGATGATATCTCCTCCTCGTTTTGATTTGCCTTTCCGTAACGATTAAGGATGGGGAGCCATCTTTCATGTGTTTGTGGGCAACCTGTCTATCTTCTTGGGGGAAATGTCTCTTTAGGTCTTCAGCCCACTCTTGGATTGCGTGTTTTGTGTTTTTTGATATTGAGCTGCATGAGCTGCTCGTAAATTTTGGAGATGAATCCTTTGTCAGTTGCTTCCTTTGCAAATATGTTCTTCCATTCTGAGGGTGGTCTTTGCGTCTTGTGTATGGTTTCCTTGGCTGTGCAAAAGCTTTTCAGTTGCCTTAGGTGCCGTTTGTTTATTTTTATTTTTATTTCCACTTCTCTAGGAGGTGGTCCAAAAGGATCTTGCTGTGATTTCTGTCATAGAGTGTTCTGCTTACGTGTTCCCCGAAGAAGAGTTTGATCGTGTCTGTCCTTACATTTAGGTGTTTAATCCATTTTGAGTTCCTTTTTGAGTATGGGGTTAGGGAGTGTTCTCATGTCATACTTTTCCATGTCCCTGTCCGGTTTTCCCAGCACCACTGCTTGAGGAGGCTGTCCTTGCACCACTCTCTCTTCTTTCCTTCTTTATCAAACATAAGGTGACCATAAGTGCGTGTGTTTAACTCTGGGCTCTCTGTCCTGTTCCATGGATCTCTATTTCTGTTTCTGTGCCAGTACCATAATGCCTTGATTACTGTAGCTTTGCGGTATCGTCGGAAGTCAGGGAGCCTGCTTCCTCCAGCTCCATTTGTCGCTTTCAAGATTGCTTTGGCTATTCGGGGTCTTTTGTGTTCCCACACAAACGGGGAGGTTTCTGGTTCTAGATCTGTGAAAAGTGCCAGTGGTAGTTTGATAGGGATTGCATTCCATCGGTAGCTTGCCTTGGGTGGTAGAGTCATTGTCACAATGCTGATTCTTCCTATCCAAGAAGACCGTATGTCTCTCCATGTGTTTGTATCACCTTGCATTGCTTTCATCAGTGTCTTATGATTTTCTGCATCCAGGTCTTTTGTCTCCTTAGGTAGGCTGAGTCCTAGATATTTCATGCTTTTTGTGGTAATGGTAAATAGGAGGGTTTTCTTACTTTCCCTCTCAGATGTTTCATCATTAGTATATAGGAATGCCAGCGATTTCAGTCCATTCATTTTGTATCACGCTACTTTACCAGATTCATTGATTACCTCTCGGAGTTTCCTGGTAGCCTCTTTAGGAATCCGTATATATAGTAGCATGTCATCTGCCAACAGTGGCAGCTTTACTTCTTCTTTCCAGCACTGTGTTTTGAAAGCAAACAAGGTGTCTGCCTTCAGGGTTTGACAGCTAGAGATGCCATTTAAATAACAGCTGGCATTTAGAGTTGTTGCCAGAATGAGTTTTCGGACGGGATTGCATGAAGGGAATGCATGTCTCGTGCAAAACAGAACATGAAATTTGGGAGACTACCGGAGTGTGCATTTTGGACGGCATTTGCTTCCTTCAGTACAAACATGCTGCAAATAGAGTCCACAGTCTCTGGAGACAGGGTCTTCAGGACAGTCATGAAGTTAAAATGAGGCCCTCAGGTTTGGCCCTAATTCAGTACGATTGGTGTCCTTGGCTTGTAGATGGCTATGTTTGTCTTGTTACCCTCTCTGTATATATCAATGGGCTCATTTCTGTTAGGTCATGTAATCTGTGGTCCTTGCTTCCGGCAGCCCCAGCAAATTAATGCACCCTTCATCATGAAGGAAGAGGCTTTCTCTTTTGATCATCCTATAAGTCCTGAAAAGAAAAGACAGCCCTTTCAAGGAACAAAGGGGTCTGCATGACCAGCTGTTTCCACAGTCTCCAGTGGGTCAGACTTCCCTGAATAGTTTAGACTTCCCAGCCCTCACAATACTTTAAGACAATTCAGTGAGATCTCTCAATCTCAATCTCTCGTGCTCTCTTCCCTCCCCTCCAACCCACCTCAGGCAGCTAAGTGGGTTCTGTTCCTCGGTAGAACGCAGACTAAAACACTTGTGTTATACCCAGTAGTGGAACTATGGGGTCATCAGGTAACTGCCTTTGTAAGTTTTGAAGCAAAGATAAGAAGAGATTTTTCGAAGTGTTTGCTACATTGGACATTCCACCAGCAAAGTATAAGACGTCCATTTCTTCCATATGCTTTGTATTTTTTTCTTTTATTTTTTTTAACTTTAATTTTATTTTAATTTTTATTTTCTTTAATCAGTCAGCAGTTTTATACACATCAGTGTATACATAGCAATCCCTTTGCCCAGTTCAGCACACCACCATCACCGCCCCACCGCGGTTTTCTCCCCTTGGTGTGCATACGTTTGTGGTCTCCATCTGTGTCTCAACTTCTGCCCTGCAAACCGGTTCGTATGGACCCTTTCTCTAGGTTCCACATACACGCGTGAATGTACGATATTTGTTGTTCCCTTTCTGACTGACTTCACTCTGTATGACAGTCTCTACATCCATCCGCGTCTCAACAAATGACTCAGTGTCGTTCCTCTTGATGGCTGAGGAATAGTCCATTGTATATGTGTACCACCACTTCCTTATCCATTGGCCTGTCGATGGGCATTTCGGTGGCTTCCATGACCGGGGTGTTGTAAATACTGCTGCAGTGAACACTGGGGTGCATGTGTCTTTTGGAAGTCCGCCTTTCTCTGGCTATATGCCCAGCAGTGGGATGGCTGGCTCGTATGGTAGTTGTAGTCTTCGTTTTTTAAGGAACCTCCATACTGTTCTCCATAGTGACTGTATCAATGTACGCTCCCACCAACAGGGCAAGCGTGCTGCCTTTCTCCACACCCTCTCCAGCATTTATTGTTTCTAGATTTTTTGATGCTGGCCATTCTGACCGGTGTGAGATGATATCTCCTCCTCGTTTTGATTTGCCTTTCCGTAACGATTAAGGATGGGGAGCCATCTTTCATGTGTTTGTGGGCAACCTGTCTATCTTCTTGGGGGAAATGTCTCTTTAGGTCTTCAGCCCACTCTTGGATTGCGTGTTTTGTGTTTTTTGATATTGAGCTGCATGAGCTGCTCGTAAATTTTGGAGATGAATCCTTTGTCAGTTGCTTCCTTTGCAAATATGTTCTTCCATTCTGAGGGTGGTCTTTGCGTCTTGTGTATGGTTTCCTTGGCTGTGCAAAAGCTTTTCAGTTGCCTTAGGTGCCGTTTGTTTATTTTTGTTTTTATTTCCACTTCTCTAGGAGGTGGTCCAAAAGGATCTTGCTGTGATTTCTGTCATAGAGTGTTCTGCTTACGTGTTCCCCGAAGAAGAGTTTGATCGTGTCTGTCCTTACATTTAGGTGTTTAATCCATTTTGAGTTCCTTTTTGAGTATGGGGTTAGGGAGTGTTCTCATGTCATACTTTTCCATGTCCCTGTCCGGTTTTCCCAGCACCACTGCTTGAGGAGGCTGTCCTTGCACCACTCTCTCTTCTTTCCTTCTTTATCAAACATAAGGTGACCATAAGTGCGTGTGTTTAACTCTGGGCTCTCTGTCCTGTTCCATGGATCTCTATTTCTGTTTCTGTGCCAGTACCATAATGCCTTGATTACTGTAGCTTTGCGGTATCGTCGGAAGTCAGGGAGCCTGCTTCCTCCAGCTCCATTTGTCGCTTTCAAGATTGCTTTGGCTATTCGGGGTCTTTTGTGTTCCCACACAAACGGGGAGGTTTCTGGTTCTAGATCTGTGAAAAGTGCCAGTGGTAGTTTGATAGGGATTGCATTCCATCGGTAGCTTGCCTTGGGTGGTAGAGTCATTGTCACAATGCTGATTCTTCCTATCCAAGAAGACCGTATGTCTCTCCATGTGTTTGTATCACCTTGCATTGCTTTCATCAGTGTCTTATGATTTTCTGCATCCAGGTCTTTTGTCTCCTTAGGTAGGCTGAGTCCTAGATATTTCATGCTTTTTGTGGTAATGGTAAATAGGAGGGTTTTCTTACTTTCCCTCTCAGATGTTTCATCATTAGTATATAGGAATGCCAGCGATTTCAGTCCATTCATTTTGTATCACGCTACTTTACCAGATTCATTGATTACCTCTCGGAGTTTCCTGGTAGCCTCTTTAGGAATCCGTATATATAGTAGCATGTCATCTGCCAACAGTGGCAGCTTTACTTCTTCTTTCCAGCACTGTGTTTTGAAAGCAAACAAGGTGTCTGCCTTCAGGGTTTGACAGCTAGAGATGCCATTTAAATAACAGCTGGCATTTAGAGTTGTTGCCAGAATGAGTTTTCGGACGGGATTGCATGAAGGGAATGCATGTCTCGTGCAAAACAGAACATGAAATTTGGGAGACTACCGGAGTGTGCATTTTGGACGGCATTTGCTTCCTTCAGTACAAACATGCTGCAAATAGAGTCCACAGTCTCTGGAGACAGGGTCTTCAGGACAGTCATGAAGTTAAAATGAGGCCCTCAGGTTTGGCCCTAATTCAGTACGATTGGTGTCCTTGGCTTGTAGATGGCTATGTTTGTCTTGTTACTCTCTCTGTATATATCAATGGGCTCATTTCTGTTAGGTCATGTAATCTGTGGTCCTTGCTTCCGGCAGCCCCAGCAAATTAATGCACCCTTCATCATGAAGGATGAGGCTTTCTCTTTTGATCATCCTATAAGTCCTGAAAAGAAAAGACAGCCCTTTCAAGGAACAAAGGGGTCTGCATGACCAGCTGTTTCCACAGTCTCCAGTGGGTCAGACTTCCCTGAATAGTTTAGACTTCCCAGCCCTCACAATACTTTAAGACAATTCAGTGAGATCTCTCAATCTCAATCTCTCGTGCTCTCTTCCCTCCCCTCCAACCCACCTCAGGCAGCTAAGTGGGTTCTGTTCCTCGGTAGAACGCAGACTAAAACACTTGTGTTATACCCAGTAGTGGAACTATGGGGTCATCAGGTAACTGCCTTTGTAAGTTTTGAAGCAAAGATAAGAAGAGATTTTTCGAAGTGTTTGCTACATTGGACATTCCACCAGCAAAGTATAAGACGTCCATTTCTTCCATATGCTTTGTATTTTTTTCTTTTATTTTTTTTAACTTTAATTTTATTTTAATTTTTATTTTCTTTAATCAGTCAGCAGTTTTATACACATCAGTGTATACATAGCAATCCCTTTGCCCAGTTCAGCACACCACCATCACCGCCCCACCGCGGTTTTCTCCCCTTGGTGTGCATACGTTTGTGGTCTCCATCTGTGTCTCAACTTCTGCCCTGCAAACCGGTTCGTATGGACCCTTTCTCTAGGTTCCACATACACGCGTGAATGTACGATATTTGTTGTTCCCTTTCTGACTGACTTCACTCTGTATGACAGTCTCTACATCCATCCGCGTCTCAACAAATGACTCAGTGTCGTTCCTCTTGATGGCTGAGGAATAGTCCATTGTATATGTGTACCACCACTTCCTTATCCATTGGCCTGTCGATGGGCATTTCGGTGGCTTCCATGACCGGGGTGTTGTAAATACTGCTGCAGTGAACACTGGGGTGCATGTGTCTTTTGGAAGTCCGCCTTTCTCTGGCTATATGCCCAGCAGTGGGATGCCTGGCTCGTATGGTAGTTGTAGTCTTCGTTTTTTAAGGAACCTCCATACTGTTCTCCATAGTGACTGTATCAATGTACGCTCCCACCAACAGGGCAAGCGTGCTGCCTTTCTCCACACCCTCTCCAGCATTTATTGTTTCTAGATTTTTTGATGCTGGCCATTCTGACCGGTGTGAGATGATATCTCCTCCTCGTTTTGATTTGCCTTTCCGTAACGATTAAGGATGGGGAGCCATCTTTCATGTGTTTGTGGGCAACCTGTCTATCTTCTTGGGGGAAATGTCTCTTTAGGTCTTCAGCCCACTCTTGGATTGCGTGTTTTGTGTTTTTTGATATTGAGCTGCATGAGCTGCTCGTAAATTTTGGAGATGAATCCTTTGTCAGTTGCTTCCTTTGCAAATATGTTCTTCCATTCTGAGGGTGGTCTTTGCGTCTTGTGTATGGTTTCCTTGGCTGTGCAAAAGCTTTTCAGTTGCCTTAGGTGCCGTTTGTTTATTTTTGTTTTTATTTCCACTTCTCTAGGAGGTGGTCCAAAAGGATCTTGCTGTGATTTCTGTCATAGAGTGTTCTGCTTACGTGTTCCCCGAAGAAGAGTTTGATCGTGTCTGTCCTTACATTTAGGTGTTTAATCCATTTTGAGTTCCTTTTTGAGTATGGGGTTAGGGAGTGTTCTCATGTCATACTTTTCCATGTCCCTGTCCGGTTTTCCCAGCACCACTGCTTGAGGAGGCTGTCCTTGCACCACTCTCTCTTCTTTCCTTCTTTATCAAACATAAGGTGACCATAAGTGCGTGTGTTTAACTCTGGGCTCTCTGTCCTGTTCCATGGATCTCTATTTCTGTTTCTGTGCCAGTACCATAATGCCTTGATTACTGTAGCTTTGCGGTATCGTCGGAAGTCAGGGAGCCTGCTTCCTCCAGCTCCATTTGTCGCTTTCAAGATTGCTTTGGCTATTCGGGGTCTTTTGTGTTCCCACACAAACGGGGAGGTTTCTGGTTCTAGATCTGTGAAAAGTGCCAGTGGTAGTTTGATAGGGATTGCATTCCATCGGTAGCTTGCCTTGGGTGGTAGAGTCATTGTCACAATGCTGATTCTTCCTATCCAAGAAGACCGTATGTCTCTCCATGTGTTTGTATCACCTTGCATTGCTTTCATCAGTGTCTTATGATTTTCTGCATCCAGGTCTTTTGTCTCCTTAGGTAGGCTGAGTCCTAGATATTTCATGCTTTTTGTGGTAATGGTAAATAGGAGGGTTTTCTTACTTTCCCTCTCAGATGTTTCATCATTAGTATATAGGAATGCCAGCGATTTCAGTCCATTCATTTTGTATCACGCTACTTTACCAGATTCATTGATTACCTCTCGGAGTTTCCTGGTAGCCTCTTTAGGAATCCGTATATATAGTAGCATGTCATCTGCCAACAGTGGCAGCTTTACTTCTTCTTTCCAGCACTGTGTTTTGAAAGCAAACAAGGTGTCTGCCTTCAGGGTTTGACAGCTAGAGATGCCATTTAAATAACAGCTGGCATTTAGAGTTGTTGCCAGAATGAGTTTTCGGACGGGATTGCATGAAGGGAATGCATGTCTCGTGCAAAACAGAACATGAAATTTGGGAGACTACCGGAGTGTGCATTTTGGACGGCATTTGCTTCCTTCAGTACAAACATGCTGCAAATAGAGTCCACAGTCTCTGGAGACAGGGTCTTCAGGACAGTCATGAAGTTAAAATGAGGCCCTCAGGTTTGGCCCTAATTCAGTACGATTGGTGTCCTTGGCTTGTAGATGGCTATGTTTGTCTTGTTACTCTCTCTGTATATATCAATGGGCTCATTTCTGTTAGGTCATGTAATCTGTGGTCCTTGCTTCCGGCAGCCCCAGCAAATTAATGCACCCTTCATCATGAAGGATGAGGCTTTCTCTTTTGATCATCCTATAAGTCCTGAAAAGAAAAGACAGCCCTTTCAAGGAACAAAGGGGTCTGCATGACCAGCTGTTTCCACAGTCTCCAGTGGGTCAGACTTCCCTGAATAGTTTAGACTTCCCAGCCCTCACAATACTTTAAGACAATTCAGTGAGATCTCTCAATCTCAATCTCTCGTGCTCTCTTCCCTCCCCTCCAACCCACCTCAGGCAGCTAAGTGGGTTCTGTTCCTCGGTAGAACGCAGACTAAAACACTTGTGTTATACCCAGTAGTGGAACTATGGGGTCATCAGGTAACTGCCTTTGTAAGTTTTGAAGCAAAGATAAGAAGAGATTTTTCGAAGTGTTTGCTACATTGGACATTCCACCAGCAAAGTATAAGACGTCCATTTCTTCCATATGCTTTGTATTTTTTTCTTTTATTTTTTTTAACTTTAATTTTATTTTAATTTTTATTTTCTTTAATCAGTCAGCAGTTTTATACACATCAGTGTATACATAGCAATCCCTTTGCCCAGTTCAGCACACCACCATCACCGCCCCACCGCGGTTTTCTCCCCTTGGTGTGCATACGTTTGTGGTCTCCATCTGTGTCTCAACTTCTGCCCTGCAAACCGGTTCGTATGGACCCTTTCTCTAGGTTCCACATACACGCGTGAATGTACGATATTTGTTGTTCCCTTTCTGACTGACTTCACTCTGTATGACAGTCTCTACATCCATCCGCGTCTCAACAAATGACTCAGTGTCGTTCCTCTTGATGGCTGAGGAATAGTCCATTGTATATGTGTACCACCACTTCCTTATCCATTGGCCTGTCGATGGGCATTTCGGTGGCTTCCATGACCGGGGTGTTGTAAATACTGCTGCAGTGAACACTGGGGTGCATGTGTCTTTTGGAAGTCCGCCTTTCTCTGGCTATATGCCCAGCAGTGGGATGCCTGGCTCGTATGGTAGTTGTAGTCTTCGTTTTTTAAGGAACCTCCATACTGTTCTCCATAGTGACTGTATCAATGTACGCTCCCACCAACAGGGCAAGCGTGCTGCCTTTCTCCACACCCTCTCCAGCATTTATTGTTTCTAGATTTTTTGATGCTGGCCATTCTGACCGGTGTGAGATGATATCTCCTCCTCGTTTTGATTTGCCTTTCCGTAACGATTAAGGATGGGGAGCCATCTTTCATGTGTTTGTGGGCAACCTGTCTATCTTCTTGGGGGAAATGTCTCTTTAGGTCTTCAGCCCACTCTTGGATTGCGTGTTTTGTGTTTTTTGATATTGAGCTGCATGAGCTGCTCGTAAATTTTGGAGATGAATCCTTTGTCAGTTGCTTCCTTTGCAAATATGTTCTTCCATTCTGAGGGTGGTCTTTGCGTCTTGTGTATGGTTTCCTTGGCTGTGCAAAAGCTTTTCAGTTGCCCTAGGTGCCGTTTGTTTATTTTTGTTTTTATTTCCACTTCTCTAGGAGGTGGTCCAAAAGGATCTTGCTGTGATTTCTGTCATAGAGTGTTCTGCTTACGTGTTCCCCGAAGAAGAGTTTGATCGTGTCTGTCCTTACATTTAGGTGTTTAATCCATTTTGAGTTCCTTTTTGAGTATGGGGTTAGGGAGTGTTCTCATGTCATACTTTTCCATGTCCCTGTCCGGTTTTCCCAGCACCACTGCTTGAGGAGGCTGTCCTTGCACCACTCTCTCTTCTTTCCTTCTTTATCAAACATAAGGTGACCATAAGTGCGTGTGTTTAACTCTGGGCTCTCTGTCCTGTTCCATGGATCTCTATTTCTGTTTCTGTGCCAGTACCATAATGCCTTGATTACTGTAGCTTTGCGGTATCGTCGGAAGTCAGGGAGCCTGCTTCCTCCAGCTCCATTTGTCGCTTTCAAGATTGCTTTGGCTATTCGGGGTCTTTTGTGTTCCCACACAAACGGGGAGGTTTCTGGTTCTAGATCTGTGAAAAGTGCCAGTGGTAGTTTGATAGGGATTGCATTCCATCGGTAGCTTGCCTTGGGTGGTAGAGTCATTGTCACAATGCTGATTCTTCCTATCCAAGAAGACCGTATGTCTCTCCATGTGTTTGTATCACCTTGCATTGCTTTCATCAGTGTCTTATGATTTTCTGCATCCAGGTCTTTTGTCTCCTTAGGTAGGCTGAGTCCTAGATATTTCATGCTTTTTGTGGTAATGGTAAATAGGAGGGTTTTCTTACTTTCCCTCTCAGATGTTTCATCATTAGTATATAGGAATGCCAGCGATTTCAGTCCATTCATTTTGTATCACGCTACTTTACCAGATTCATTGATTACCTCTCGGAGTTTCCTGGTAGCCTCTTTAGGAATCCGTATATATAGTAGCATGTCATCTGCCAACAGTGGCAGCTTTACTTCTTCTTTCCAGCACTGTGTTTTGAAAGCAAACAAGGTGTCTGCCTTCAGGGTTTGACAGCTAGAGATGCCATTTAAATAACAGCTGGCATTTAGAGTTGTTGCCAGAATGAGTTTTCGGACGGGATTGCATGAAGGGAATGCATGTCTCGTGCAAAACAGAACATGAAATTTGGGAGACTACCGGAGTGTGCATTTTGGACGGCATTTGCTTCCTTCAGTACAAACATGCTGCAAATAGAGTCCACAGTCTCTGGAGACAGGGTCTTCAGGACAGTCATGAAGTTAAAATGAGGCCCTCAGGTTTGGCCCTAATTCAGTACGATTGGTGTCCTTGGCTTGTAGATGGCTATGTTTGTCTTGTTACCCTCTCTGTATATATCAATGGGCTCATTTCTGTTAGGTCATGTAATCTGTGGTCCTTGCTTCCGGCAGCCCCAGCAAATTAATGCACCCTTCATCATGAAGGATGAGGCTTTCTCTTTTGATCATCCTATAAGTCCTGAAAAGAAAAGACAGCCCTTTCAAGGAACAAAGGGGTCTGCATGACCAGCTGTTTCCACAGTCTCCAGTGGGTCAGACTTCCCTGAATAGTTTAGACTTCCCAGCCCTCACAATACTTTAAGACAATTCAGTGAGATCTCTCAATCTCAATCTCTCGTGCTCTCTTCCCTCCCCTCCAACCCACCTCAGGCAGCTAAGTGGGTTCTGTTCCTCGGTAGAACGCAGACTAAAACACTTGTGTTATACCCAGTAGTGGAACTATGGGGTCATCAGGTAACTGCCTTTGTAAGTTTTGAAGCAAAGATAAGAAGAGATTTTTCGAAGTGTTTGCTACATTGGACATTCCACCAGCAAAGTATAAGACGTCCATTTCTTCCATATGCTTTGTATTTTTTTCTTTTATTTTTTTAACTTTAATTTTATTTTAATTTTTATTTTCTTTAATCAGTCAGCAGTTTTATACACATCAGTGTATACATAGCAATCCCTTTGCCCAGTTCAGCACACCACCATCACCGCCCCACCGCGGTTTTCTCCCCTTGGTGTGCATACGTTTGTGGTCTCCATCTGTGTCTCAACTTCTGCCCTGCAAACCGGTTCGTATGGACCCTTTCTCTAGGTTCCACATACACGCGTGAATGTACGATATTTGTTGTTCCCTTTCTGACTGACTTCACTCTGTATGACAGTCTCTACATCCATCCGCGTCTCAACAAATGACTCAGTGTCGTTCCTCTTGATGGCTGAGGAATAGTCCATTGTATATGTGTACCACCACTTCCTTATCCATTGGCCTGTCGATGGGCATTTCGGTGGCTTCCATGACCGGGGTGTTGTAAATACTGCTGCAGTGAACACTGGGGTGCATGTGTCTTTTGGAAGTCCGCCTTTCTCTGGCTATATGCCCAGCAGTGGGATGCCTGGCTCGTATGGTAGTTGTAGTCTTCGTTTTTTAAGGAACCTCCATACTGTTCTCCATAGTGACTGTATCAATGTACGCTCCCACCAACAGGGCAAGCGTGCTGCCTTTCTCCACACCCTCTCCAGCATTTATTGTTTCTAGATTTTTTGATGCTGGCCATTCTGACCGGTGTGAGATGATATCTCCTCCTCGTTTTGATTTGCCTTTCCGTAACGATTAAGGATGGGGAGCCATCTTTCATGTGTTTGTGGGCAACCTGTCTATCTTCTTGGGGGAAATGTCTCTTTAGGTCTTCAGCCCACTCTTGGATTGCGTGTTTTGTGTTTTTTGATATTGAGCTGCATGAGCTGCTCGTAAATTTTGGAGATGAATCCTTTGTCAGTTGCTTCCTTTGCAAATATGTTCTTCCATTCTGAGGGTGGTCTTTGCGTCTTGTGTATGGTTTCCTTGGCTGTGCAAAAGCTTTTCAGTTGCCTTAGGTGCCGTTTGTTTATTTTTGTTTTTATTTCCACTTCTCTAGGAGGTGGTCCAAAAGGATCTTGCTGTGATTTCTGTCATAGAGTGTTCTGCTTACGTGTTCCCCGAAGAAGAGTTTGATCGTGTCTGTCCTTACATTTAGGTGTTTAATCCATTTTGAGTTCCTTTTTGAGTATGGGGTTAGGGAGTGTTCTCATGTCATACTTTTCCATGTCCCTGTCCGGTTTTCCCAGCACCACTGCTTGAGGAGGCTGTCCTTGCACCACTCTCTCTTCTTTCCTTCTTTATCAAACATAAGGTGACCATAAGTGCGTGTGTTTAACTCTGGGCTCTCTGTCCTGTTCCATGGATCTCTATTTCTGTTTCTGTGCCAGTACCATAATGCCTTGATTACTGTAGCTTTGCGGTATCGTCGGAAGTCAGGGAGCCTGCTTCCTCCAGCTCCATTTGTCGCTTTCAAGATTGCTTTGGCTATTCGGGGTCTTTTGTGTTCCCACACAAACGGGGAGGTTTCTGGTTCTAGATCTGTGAAAAGTGCCAGTGGTAGTTTGATAGGGATTGCATTCCATCGGTAGCTTGCCTTGGGTGGTAGAGTCATTGTCACAATGCTGATTCTTCCTATCCAAGAAGACCGTATGTCTCTCCATGTGTTTGTATCACCTTGCATTGCTTTCATCAGTGTCTTATGATTTTCTGCATCCAGGTCTTTTGTCTCCTTAGGTAGGCTGAGTCCTAGATATTTCATGCTTTTTGTGGTAATGGTAAATAGGAGGGTTTTCTTACTTTCCCTCTCAGATGTTTCATCATTAGTATATAGGAATGCCAGCGATTTCAGTCCATTCATTTTGTATCACGCTACTTTACCAGATTCATTGATTACCTCTCGGAGTTTCCTGGTAGCCTCTTTAGGAATCCGTATATATAGTAGCATGTCATCTGCCAACAGTGGCAGCTTTACTTCTTCTTTCCAGCACTGTGTTTTGAAAGCAAACAAGGTGTCTGCCTTCAGGGTTTGACAGCTAGAGATGCCATTTAAATAACAGCTGGCATTTAGAGTTGTTGCCAGAATGAGTTTTCGGACGGGATTGCATGAAGGGAATGCATGTCTCGTGCAAAACAGAACATGAAATTTGGGAGACTACCGGAGTGTGCATTTTGGACGGCATTTGCTTCCTTCAGTACAAACATGCTGCAAATAGAGTCCACAGTCTCTGGAGACAGGGTCTTCAGGACAGTCATGAAGTTAAAATGAGGCCCTCAGGTTTGGCCCTAATTCAGTACGATTGGTGTCCTTGGCTTGTAGATGGCTATGTTTGTCTTGTTACCCTCTCTGTATATATCAATGGGCTCATTTCTGTTAGGTCATGTAATCTGTGGTCCTTGCTTCCGGCAGCCCCAGCAAATTAATGCACCCTTCATCATGAAGGAAGAGGCTTTCTCTTTTGATCATCCTATAAGTCCTGAAAAGAAAAGACAGCCCTTTCAAGGAACAAAGGGGTCTGCATGACCAGCTGTTTCCACAGTCTCCAGTGGGTCAGACTTCCCTGAATAGTTTAGACTTCCCAGCCCTCACAATACTTTAAGACAATTCAGTGAGATCTCTCAATCTCAATCTCTCGTGCTCTCTTCCCTCCCCTCCAACCCACCTCAGGCAGCTAAGTGGGTTCTGTTCCTCGGTAGAACGCAGACTAAAACACTTGTGTTATACCCAGTAGTGGAACTATGGGGTCATCAGGTAACTGCCTTTGTAAGTTTTGAAGCAAAGATAAGAAGAGATTTTTCGAAGTGTTTGCTACATTGGACATTCCACCAGCAAAGTATAAGACGTCCATTTCTTCCATATGCTTTGTATTTTTTTCTTTTATTTTTTTTAACTTTAATTTTATTTTAATTTTTATTTTCTTTAATCAGTCAGCAGTTTTATACACATCAGTGTATACATAGCAATCCCTTTGCCCAGTTCAGCACACCACCATCACCGCCCCACCGCGGTTTTCTCCCCTTGGTGTGCATACGTTTGTGGTCTCCATCTGTGTCTCAACTTCTGCCCTGCAAACCGGTTCGTATGGACCCTTTCTCTAGGTTCCACATACACGCGTGAATGTACGATATTTGTTGTTCCCTTTCTGACTGACTTCACTCTGTATGACAGTCTCTACATCCATCCGCGTCTCAACAAATGACTCAGTGTCGTTCCTCTTGATGGCTGAGGAATAGTCCATTGTATATGTGTACCACCACTTCCTTATCCATTGGCCTGTCGATGGGCATTTCGGTGGCTTCCATGACCGGGGTGTTGTAAATACTGCTGCAGTGAACACTGGGGTGCATGTGTCTTTTGGAAGTCCGCCTTTCTCTGGCTATATGCCCAGCAGTGGGATGGCTGTCTCGTATGGTAGTTGTAGTCTTCGTTTTTTAAGGAACCTCCATACTGTTCTCCATAGTGACTGTATCAATGTACGCTCCCACCAACAGGGCAAGCGTGCTGCCTTTCTCCACACCCTCTCCAGCATTTATTGTTTCTAGATTTTTTGATGCTGGCCATTCTGACCGGTGTGAGATGATATCTCCTCCTCGTTTTGATTTGCCTTTCCGTAACGATTAAGGATGGGGAGCCATCTTTCATGTGTTTGTGGGCAACCTGTCTATCTTCTTGGGGGAAATGTCTCTTTAGGTCTTCAGCCCACTCTTGGATTGCGTGTTTTGTGTTTTTTGATATTGAGCTGCATGAGCTGCTCGTAAATTTTGGAGATGAATCCTTTGTCAGTTGCTTCCTTTGCAAATATGTTCTTCCATTCTGAGGGTGGTCTTTGCGTCTTGTGTATGGTTTCCTTGGCTGTGCAAAAGCTTTTCAGTTGCCTTAGGTGCCGTTTGTTTATTTTTGTTTTTATTTCCACTTCTCTAGGAGGTGGTCCAAAAGGATCTTGCTGTGATTTCTGTCATAGAGTGTTCTGCTTACGTGTTCCCCGAAGAAGAGTTTGATCGTGTCTGTCCTTACATTTAGGTGTTTAATCCATTTTGAGTTCCTTTTTGAGTATGGGGTTAGGGAGTGTTCTCATGTCATACTTTTCCATGTCCCTGTCCGGTTTTCCCAGCACCACTGCTTGAGGAGGCTGTCCTTGCACCACTCTCTCTTCTTTCCTTCTTTATCAAACATAAGGTGACCATAAGTGTGTGTGTTTAACTCTGGGCTCTCTGTCCTGTTCCATGGATCTCTATTTCTGTTTCTGTGCCAGTACCATAATGCCTTGATTACTGTAGCTTTGCGGTATCGTCGGAAGTCAGGGAGCCTGCTTCCTCCAGCTCCATTTGTCGCTTTCAAGATTGCTTTGGCTATTCGGGGTCTTTTGTGTTCCCACACAAACGGGGAGGTTTCTGGTTCTAGATCTGTGAAAAGTGCCAGTGGTAGTTTGATAGGGATTGCATTCCATCGGTAGCTTGCTTTGGGTGGTAGAGTCATTGTCACAATGCTGATTCTTCCTATCCAAGAAGACCGTATGTCTCTCCATGTGTTTGTATCACCTTGCATTGCTTTCATCAGTGTCTTATGATTTTCTGCATCCAGGTCTTTTGTCTCCTTAGGTAGGCTGAGTCCTAGATATTTCATGCTTTTTGTGGTAATGGTAAATAGGAGGGTTTTCTTACTTTCCCTCTCAGATGTTTCATCATTAGTATATAGGAATGCCAGCGATTTCAGTCCATTCATTTTGTATCACGCTACTTTACCAGATTCATTGATTACCTCTCGGAGTTTCCTGGTAGCCTCTTTAGGAATCCGTATATATAGTAGCATGTCATCTGCCAACAGTGGCAGCTTTACTTCTTCTTTCCAGCACTGTGTTTTGAAAGCAAACAAGGTGTCTGCCTTCAGGGTTTGACAGCTAGAGATGCCATTTAAATAACAGCTGGCATTTAGAGTTGTTGCCAGAATGAGTTTTCGGACGGGATTGCATGAAGGGAATGCATGTCTCGTGCAAAACAGAACATGAAATTTGGGAGACTACCGGAGTGTGCATTTTGGACGGCATTTGCTTCCTTCAGTACAAACATGCTGCAAATAGAGTCCACAGTCTCTGGAGACAGGGTCTTCAGGACAGTCATGAAGTTAAAATGAGGCCCTCAGGTTTGGCCCTAATTCAGTACGATTGGTGTCCTTGGCTTGTAGATGGCTATGTTTGTCTTGTTACTCTCTCTGTATATATCAATGGGCTCATTTCTGTTAGGTCATGTAATCTGTGGTCCTTGCTTCCGGCAGCCCCAGCAAATTAATGCACCCTTCATCATGAAGGATGAGGCTTTCTCTTTTGATCATCCTATAAGTCCTGAAAAGAAAAGACAGCCCTTTCAAGGAACAAAGGGGTCTGCATGACCAGCTGTTTCCACAGTCTCCAGTGGGTCAGACTTCCCTGAATAGTTTAGACTTCCCAGCCCTCACAATACTTTAAGACAATTCAGTGAGATCTCTCAATCTCAATCTCTCGTGCTCTCTTCCCTCCCCTCCAACCCACCTCAGGCAGCTAAGTGGGTTCTGTTCCTCGGTAGAACGCAGACTAAAACACTTGTGTTATACCCAGTAGTGGAACTATGGGGTCATCAGGTAACTGCCTTTGTAAGTTTTGAAGCAAAGATAAGAAGAGATTTTTCGAAGTGTTTGCTACATTGGACATTCCACCAGCAAAGTATAAGACGTCCATTTCTTCCATATGCTTTGTATTTTTTTCTTTTATTTTTTTTAACTTTAATTTTATTTTAATTTTTATTTTCTTTAATCAGTCAGCAGTTTTATACACATCAGTGTATACATAGCAATCCCTTTGCCCAGTTCAGCACACCACCATCACCGCCCCACCGCGGTTTTCTCCCCTTGGTGTGCATACGTTTGTGGTCTCCATCTGTGTCTCAACTTCTGCCCTGCAAACCGGTTCGTATGGACCCTTTCTCTAGGTTCCACATACACGCGTGAATGTACGATATTTGTTGTTCCCTTTCTGACTGACTTCACTCTGTATGACAGTCTCTACATCCATCCGCGTCTCAACAAATGACTCAGTGTCGTTCCTCTTGATGGCTGAGGAATAGTCCATTGTATATGTGTACCACCACTTCCTTATCCATTGGCCTGTCGATGGGCATTTCGGTGGCTTCCATGACCGGGGTGTTGTAAATACTGCTGCAGTGAACACTGGGGTGCATGTGTCTTTTGGAAGTCCGCCTTTCTCTGGCTATATGCCCAGCAGTGGGATGCCTGGCTCGTATGGTAGTTGTAGTCTTCGTTTTTTAAGGAACCTCCATACTGTTCTCCATAGTGACTGTATCAATGTACGCTCCCACCAACAGGGCAAGCGTGCTGCCTTTCTCCACACCCTCTCCAGCATTTATTGTTTCTAGATTTTTTGATGCTGGCCATTCTGACCGGTGTGAGATGATATCTCCTCCTCGTTTTGATTTGCCTTTCCGTAACGATTAAGGATGGGGAGCCATCTTTCATGTGTTTGTGGGCAACCTGTCTATCTTCTTGGGGGAAATGTCTCTTTAGGTCTTCAGCCCACTCTTGGATTGCGTGTTTTGTGTTTTTTGATATTGAGCTGCATGAGCTGCTCGTAAATTTTGGAGATGAATCCTTTGTCAGTTGCTTCCTTTGCAAATATGTTCTTCCATTCTGAGGGTGGTCTTTGCGTCTTGTGTATGGTTTCCTTGGCTGTGCAAAAGCTTTTCAGTTGCCTTAGGTGCCGTTTGTTTATTTTTGTTTTTATTTCCACTTCTCTAGGAGGTGGTCCAAAAGGATCTTGCTGTGATTTCTGTCATAGAGTGTTCTGCTTACGTGTTCCCCGAAGAAGAGTTTGATCGTGTCTGTCCTTACATTTAGGTGTTTAATCCATTTTGAGTTCCTTTTTGAGTATGGGGTTAGGGAGTGTTCTCATGTCATACTTTTCCATGTCCCTGTCCGGTTTTCCCAGCACCACTGCTTGAGGAGGCTGTCCTTGCACCACTCTCTCTTCTTTCCTTCTTTATCAAACATAAGGTGACCATAAGTGCGTGTGTTTAACTCTGGGCTCTCTGTCCTGTTCCATGGATCTCTATTTCTGTTTCTGTGCCAGTACCATAATGCCTTGATTACTGTAGCTTTGCGGTATCGTCGGAAGTCAGGGAGCCTGCTTCCTCCAGCTCCATTTGTCGCTTTCAAGATTGCTTTGGCTATTCGGGGTCTTTTGTGTTCCCACACAAACGGGGAGGTTTCTGGTTCTAGATCTGTGAAAAGTGCCAGTGGTAGTTTGATAGGGATTGCATTCCATCGGTAGCTTGCCTTGGGTGGTAGAGTCATTGTCACAATGCTGATTCTTCCTATCCAAGAAGACCGTATGTCTCTCCATGTGTTTGTATCACCTTGCATTGCTTTCATCAGTGTCTTATGATTTTCTGCATCCAGGTCTTTTGTCTCCTTAGGTAGGCTGAGTCCTAGATATTTCATGCTTTTTGTGGTAATGGTAAATAGGAGGGTTTTCTTACTTTCCCTCTCAGATGTTTCATCATTAGTATATAGGAATGCCAGCGATTTCAGTCCATTCATTTTGTATCACGCTACTTTACCAGATTCATTGATTACCTCTCGGAGTTTCCTGGTAGCCTCTTTAGGAATCCGTATATATAGTAGCATGTCATCTGCCAACAGTGGCAGCTTTACTTCTTCTTTCCAGCACTGTGTTTTGAAAGCAAACAAGGTGTCTGCCTTCAGGGTTTGACAGCTAGAGATGCCATTTAAATAACAGCTGGCATTTAGAGTTGTTGCCAGAATGAGTTTTCGGACGGGATTGCATGAAGGGAATGCATGTCTCGTGCAAAACAGAACATGAAATTTGGGAGACTACCGGAGTGTGCATTTTGGACGGCATTTGCTTCCTTCAGTACAAACATGCTGCAAATAGAGTCCACAGTCTCTGGAGACAGGGTCTTCAGGACAGTCATGAAGTTAAAATGAGGCCCTCAGGTTTGGCCCTAATTCAGTACGATTGGTGTCCTTGGCTTGTAGATGGCTATGTTTGTCTTGTTACCCTCTCTGTATATATCAATGGGCTCATTTCTGTTAGGTCATGTAATCTGTGGTCCTTGCTTCCGGCAGCCCCAGCAAATTAATGCACCCTTCATCATGAAGGATGAGGCTTTCTCTTTTGATCATCCTATAAGTCCTGAAAAGAAAAGACAGCCCTTTCAAGGAACAAAGGGGTCTGCATGACCAGCTGTTTCCACAGTCTCCAGTGGGTCAGACTTCCCTGAATAGTTTAGACTTCCCAGCCCTCACAATACTTTAAGACAATTCAGTGAGATCTCTCAATCTCAATCTCTCGTGCTCTCTTCCCTCCCCTCCAACCCACCTCAGGCAGCTAAGTGGGTTCTGTTCCTCGGTAGAACGCAGACTAAAACACTTGTGTTATACCCAGTAGTGGAACTATGGGGTCATCAGGTAACTGCCTTTGTAAGTTTTGAAGCAAAGATAAGAAGAGATTTTTCGAAGTGTTTGCTACATTGGACATTCCACCAGCAAAGTATAAGACGTCCATTTCTTCCATATGCTTTGTATTTTTTTCTTTTATTTTTTTAACTTTAATTTTATTTTAATTTTTATTTTCTTTAATCAGTCAGCAGTTTTATACACATCAGTGTATACATAGCAATCCCTTTGCCCAGTTCAGCACACCACCATCACCGCCCCACCGCGGTTTTCTCCCCTTGGTGTGCATACGTTTGTGGTCTCCATCTGTGTCTCAACTTCTGCCCTGCAAACCGGTTCGTATGGACCCTTTCTCTAGGTTCCACATACACGCGTGAATGTACGATATTTGTTGTTCCCTTTCTGACTGACTTCACTCTGTATGACAGTCTCTACATCCATCCGCGTCTCAACAAATGACTCAGTGTCGTTCCTCTTGATGGCTGAGGAATAGTCCATTGTATATGTGTACCACCACTTCCTTATCCATTGGCCTGTCGATGGGCATTTCGGTGGCTTCCATGACCGGGGTGTTGTAAATACTGCTGCAGTGAACACTGGGGTGCATGTGTCTTTTGGAAGTCCGCCTTTCTCTGGCTATATGCCCAGCAGTGGGATGGCTGGCTCGTATGGTAGTTGTAGTCTTCGTTTTTTAAGGAACCTCCATACTGTTCTCCATAGTGACTGTATCAATGTACGCTCCCACCAACAGGGCAAGCGTGCTGCCTTTCTCCACACCCTCTCCAGCATTTATTGTTTCTAGATTTTTTGATGCTGGCCATTCTGACCGGTGTGAGATGATATCTCCTCCTCGTTTTGATTTGCCTTTCCGTAACGATTAAGGATGGGGAGCCATCTTTCATGTGTTTGTGGGCAACCTGTCTATCTTCTTGGGGGAAATGTCTCTTTAGGTCTTCAGCCCACTCTTGGATTGCGTGTTTTGTGTTTTTTGATATTGAGCTGCATGAGCTGCTCGTAAATTTTGGAGATGAATCCTTTGTCAGTTGCTTCCTTTGCAAATATGTTCTTCCATTCTGAGGGTGGTCTTTGCGTCTTGTGTATGGTTTCCTTGGCTGTGCAAAAGCTTTTCAGTTGCCTTAGGTGCCGTTTGTTTATTTTTGTTTTTATTTCCACTTCTCTAGGAGGTGGTCCAAAAGGATCTTGCTGTGATTTCTGTCATAGAGTGTTCTGCTTACGTGTTCCCCGAAGAAGAGTTTGATCGTGTCTGTCCTTACATTTAGGTGTTTAATCCATTTTGAGTTCCTTTTTGAGTATGGGGTTAGGGAGTGTTCTCATGTCATACTTTTCCATGTCCCTGTCCGGTTTTCCCAGCACCACTGCTTGAGGAGGCTGTCCTTGCACCACTCTCTCTTCTTTCCTTCTTTATCAAACATAAGGTGACCATAAGTGTGTGTGTTTAACTCTGGGCTCTCTGTCCTGTTCCATGGATCTCTATTTCTGTTTCTGTGCCAGTACCATAATGCCTTGATTACTGTAGCTTTGCGGTATCGTCGGAAGTCAGGGAGCCTGCTTCCTCCAGCTCCATTTGTCGCTTTCAAGATTGCTTTGGCTATTCGGGGTCTTTTGTGTTCCCACACAAACGGGGAGGTTTCTGGTTCTAGATCTGTGAAAAATGCCAGTGGTAGTTTGATAGGGATTGCATTCCATCGGTAGCTTGCTTTGGGTGGTAGAGTCATTGTCACAATGCTGATTCTTCCTATCCAAGAAGACCGTATGTCTCTCCATGTGTTTGTATCACCTTGCATTGCTTTCATCAGTGTCTTATGATTTTCTGCATCCAGGTCTTTTGTCTCCTTAGGTAGGCTGAGTCCTAGATATTTCATGCTTTTTGTGGTAATGGTAAATAGGAGGGTTTTCTTACTTTCCCTCTCAGATGTTTCATCATTAGTATATAGGAATGCCAGCGATTTCAGTCCATTCATTTTGTATCACGCTACTTTACCAGATTCATTGATTACCTCTCGGAGTTTCCTGGTAGCCTCTTTAGGAATCCGTATATATAGTAGCATGTCATCTGCCAACAGTGGCAGCTTTACTTCTTCTTTCCAGCACTGTGTTTTGAAAGCAAACAAGGTGTCTGCCTTCAGGGTTTGACAGCTAGAGATGCCATTTAAATAACAGCTGGCATTTAGAGTTGTTGCCAGAATGAGTTTTCGGACGGGATTGCATGAAGGGAATGCATGTCTCGTGCAAAACAGAACATGAAATTTGGGAGACTACCGGAGTGTGCATTTTGGACGGCATTTGCTTCCTTCAGTACAAACATGCTGCAAATAGAGTCCACAGTCTCTGGAGACAGGGTCTTCAGGACAGTCATGAAGTTAAAATGAGGCCCTCAGGTTTGGCCCTAATTCAGTACGATTGGTGTCCTTGGCTTGTAGATGGCTATGTTTGTCTTGTTACTCTCTCTGTATATATCAATGGGCTCATTTCTGTTAGGTCATGTAATCTGTGGTCCTTGCTTCCGGCAGCCCCAGCAAATTAATGCACCCTTCATCATGAAGGATGAGGCTTTCTCTTTTGATCATCCTATAAGTCCTGAAAAGAAAAGACAGCCCTTTCAAGGAACAAAGGGTTCTGCATGACCAGCTGTTTCCACAGTCTCCAGTGGGTCAGACTTCCCTGAATAGTTTAGACTTCCCAGCCCTCACAATACTTTAAGACAATTCAGTGAGATCTCTCAATCTCAATCTCTCGTGCTCTCTTCCCTCCCCTCCAACCCACCTCAGGCAGCTAAGTGGGTTCTGTTCCTCGGTAGAACGCAGACTAAAACACTTGTGTTATACCCAGTAGTGGAACTATGGGGTCATCAGGTAACTGCCTTTGTAAGTTTTGAAGCAAAGATAAGAAGAGATTTTTCGAAGTGTTTGCTACATTGGACATTCCACCAGCAAAGTATAAGACGTCCATTTCTTCCATATGCTTTGTATTTTTTTCTTTTATTTTTTTAACTTTAATTTTATTTTAATTTTTATTTTCTTTAATCAGTCAGCAGTTTTATACACATCAGTGTATACATAGCAATCCCTTTGCCCAGTTCAGCACACCACCATCACCGCCCCACCGCGGTTTTCTCCCCTTGGTGTGCATACGTTTGTGGTCTCCATCTGTGTCTCAACTTCTGCCCTGCAAACCGGTTCGTATGGACCCTTTCTCTAGGTTCCACATACACGCGTGAATGTACGATATTTGTTGTTCCCTTTCTGACTGACTTCACTCTGTATGACAGTCTCTACATCCATCCGCGTCTCAACAAATGACTCAGTGTCGTTCCTCTTGATGGCTGAGGAATAGTCCATTGTATATGTGTACCACCACTTCCTTATCCATTGGCCTGTCGATGGGCATTTCGGTGGCTTCCATGACCGGGGTGTTGTAAATACTGCTGCAGTGAACACTGGGGTGCATGTGTCTTTTGGAAGTCCGCCTTTCTCTGGCTATATGCCCAGCAGTGGGATGCCTGGCTCGTATGGTAGTTGTAGTCTTCGTTTTTTAAGGAACCTCCATACTGTTCTCCATAGTGACTGTATCAATGTACGCTCCCACCAACAGGGCAAGCGTGCTGCCTTTCTCCACACCCTCTCCAGCATTTATTGTTTCTAGATTTTTTGATGCTGGCCATTCTGACCGGTGTGAGATGATATCTCCTCCTAGTTTTGATTTGCCTTTCCGTAACGATTAAGGATGGGGAGCCATCTTTCATGTGTTTGTGGGCAACCTGTCTATCTTCTTGGGGGAAATGTCTCTTTAGGTCTTCAGCCCACTCTTGGATTGCGTGTTTTGTGTTTTTTGATATTGAGCTGCATGAGCTGCTCGTAAATTTTGGAGATGAATCCTTTGTCAGTTGCTTCCTTTGCAAATATGTTCTTCCATTCTGAGGGTGGTCTTTGCGTCTTGTGTATGGTTTCCTTGGCTGTGCAAAAGCTTTTCAGTTGCCTTAGGTGCCGTTTGTTTATTTTTGTTTTTATTTCCACTTCTCTAGGAGGTGGTCCAAAAGGATCTTGCTGTGATTTCTGTCATAGAGTGTTCTGCTTACGTGTTCCCCGAAGAAGAGTTTGATCGTGTCTGTCCTTACATTTAGGTGTTTAATCCATTTTGAGTTCCTTTTTGAGTATGGGGTTAGGGAGTGTTCTCATGTCATACTTTTCCATGTCCCTGTCCGGTTTTTCCAGCACCACTGCTTGAGGAGGCTGTCCTTGCACCACTCTCTCTTCTTTCCTTCTTTATCAAACATAAGGTGACCATAAGTGCGTGTGTTTAACTCTGGGCTCTCTGTCCTGTTCCATGGATCTCTATTTCTGTTTCTGTGCCAGTACCATAATGCCTTGATTACTGTAGCTTTGCGGTATCGTCGGAAGTCAGGGAGCCTGCTTCCTCCAGCTCCATTTGTCGCTTTCAAGATTGCTTTGGCTATTCGGGGTCTTTTGTGTTCCCACACAAACGGGGAGGTTTCTGGTTCTAGATCTGTGAAAAGTGCCAGTGGTAGTTTGATAGGGATTGCATTCCATCGGTAGCTTGCCTTGGGTGGTAGAGTCATTGTCACAATGCTGATTCTTCCTATCCAAGAAGACCGTATGTCTCTCCATGTGTTTGTATCACCTTGCATTGCTTTCATCAGTGTCTTATGATTTTCTGCATCCAGGTCTTTTGTCTCCTTAGGTAGGCTGAGTCCTAGATATTTCATGCTTTTTGTGGTAATGGTAAATAGGAGGGTTTTCTTACTTTCCCTCTCAGATGTTTCATCATTAGTATATAGGAATGCCAGCGATTTCAGTCCATTCATTTTGTATCACGCTACTTTACCAGTTTCATTGATTACCTCTCGGAGTTTCCTGGTAGCCTCTTTAGGAATCCGTATATATAGTAGCATGTCATCTGCCAACAGTGGCAGCTTTACTTCTTCTTTCCAGCACTGTGTTTTGAAAGCAAACAAGGTGTCTGCCTTCAGGGTTTGACAGCTAGAGATGCCATTTAAATAACAGCTGGCATTTAGAGTTGTTGCCAGAATGAGTTTTCGGACGGGATTGCATGAAGGGAATGCATGTCTCGTGCAAAACAGAACATGAAATTTGGGAGACTACCGGAGTGTGCATTTTGGACGGCATTTGCTTCCTTCAGTACAAACATGCTGCAAATAGAGTCCACAGTCTCTGGAGACAGGGTCTTCAGGACAGTCATGAAGTTAAAATGAGGCCCTCAGGTTTGGCCCTAATTCAGTACGATTGGTGTCCTTGGCTTGTAGATGGCTATGTTTGTCTTGTTACCCTCTCTGTATATATCAATGGGCTCATTTCTGTTAGGTCATGTAATCTGTGGTCCTTGCTTCCGGCAGCCCCAGCAAATTAATGCACCCTTCATCATGAAGGATGAGGCTTTCTCTTTTGATCATCCTATAAGTCCTGAAAAGAAAAGACAGCCCTTTCAAGGAAAAAAGGGGTCTGCATGACCAGCTGTTTCCACAGTCTCCAGTGGGTCAGACTTCCCTGAATAGTTTAGACTTCCCAGCCCTCACAATACTTTAAGACAATTCAGTGAGATCTCTCAATCTCAATCTCTCGTGCTCTCTTCCCTCCCCTCCAACCCACCTCAGGCAGCTAAGTGGGTTCTGTTCCTCGGTAGAACGCAGACTAAAACACTTGTGTTATACCCAGTAGTGGAACTATGGGGTCATCAGGTAACTGCCTTTGTAAGTTTTGAAGCAAAGATAAGAAGAGATTTTTCGAAGTGTTTGCTACATTGGACATTCCACCAGCAAAGTATAAGACGTCCATTTCTTCCATATGCTTTGTATTTTTTCTTTTATTTTTTGAACTTTAATTTTATTTTAATTTTTATTTTCTTTAATCAGTCAGCAGTTTTATACACATCAGTGTATACATAGCAATCCCTTTGCCCAGTTCAGCACACCACCATCACCGCCCCACCGCGGTTTTCTCCCCTTGGTGTGCATACGTTTGTGGTCTCCATCTGTGTCTCAACTTCTGCCCTGCAAACCGGTTCGTATGGACCCTTTCTCTAGGTTCCACATACACGCGTGAATGTACGATATTTGTTGTTCCCTTTCTGACTGACTTCACTCTGTATGACAGTCTCTACATCCATCCGCGTCTCAACAAATGACTCAGTGTCGTTCCTCTTGATGGCCGAGGAATAGTCCATTGTATATGTGTACCACCACTTCCTTATCCATTGGCCTGTCGATGGGCATTTCGGTGGCTCCCATGACCGGGGTGTTGTAAATACTGCTGCAGTGAACACTGGGGTGCATGTGTCTTTTGGAAGTCCGCCTTTCTCTGGCTATATGCCCAGCAGTGGGATGGCTGGCTCGTACGGTAGTTGTAGTCTTCGTTTTTTAAGGAACCTCCATACTGTTCTCCATAGTGACTGTATCAATGTACGCTCCCACCAACAGGGCAAGCGTGCTGCCTTTCTCCACACCCTCTCCAGCATTTATTGTTTCTAGATTTTTTGATGCTGGCCATTCTGACCGGTGTGAGATGATATCTCCTCCTCGTTTTGATTTGCCTTTCCGTAACGATTAAGGATGGGGAGCCATCTTTCATGTGTTTGTGGGCAACCTGTCTATCTTCTTGGGGGAAATGTCTCTTTAGGTCTTCAGCCCACTCTTGGATTGCGTGTTTTGTGTTTTTTGATATTGAGCTGCATGAGCTGCTCGTAAATTTTGGAGATGAATCCTTTGTCAGTTGCTTCCTTTGCAAATATGTTCTTCCATTCTGAGGGTGGTCTTTGCGTCTTGTGTATGGTTTCCTTGGCTGTGCAAAAGCTTTTCAGTTGCCTTAGGTGCCGTTTGTTTATTTTTGTTTTTATTTCCACTTCTCTAGCAGGTGGTCCAAAAGGATCTTGCTGTGATTTCTGTCATAGAGTGTTCTGCTTACGTGTTCCCCGAAGAAGAGTCTGATCGTGTCTGTCCTTACATTTAGGTGTTTAATCCATTTTGAGTTCCTTTTTGAGTATGGGGTTAGGGAGTGTTCTCATGTCATACTTTTCCATGTCCCTGTCCGGTTTTCCCAGCACCACTGCTTGAAGAGGCTGTCCTTGCACCACTCTCTCTTCTTTCCTTCTTTATCAAACATAAGGTGACCATAAGTGCGTGTGTTTAACTCTGGGCTCTCTGTCCTGTTCCATGGATCTCTATTTCTGTTTCTGTGCCAGTACCATAATGCCTTGATTACTGTAGCTTTGCGGTATCGTCGGAAGTCAGGGAGCCTGCTTCCTCCAGCTCCATTTGTCGCTTTCAAGATTGCTTTGGCTATTCGGGGTCTTTTGTGTTCCCACACAAACGGGGAGGTTTCTGGTTCTAGATCTGTGAAAAGTGCCAGTGGTCGTTTGATAGGGATTGCATTCCATCGGTAGCTTGCCTTGGGTGGTAGAGTCATTGTCACAATGCTGATTCTTCCTATCCAAGAAGACCGTATGTCTCTCCATGTGTTTGTATCACCTTGCATTGCTTTCATCAGTGTCTTATGATTTTCTGCATCCAGGTCTTTTGTCTCCTTAGGTAGGCTGAGTCCTAGATATTTCATGCTTTTTGTGGTAATGGTAAATAGGAGGGTTTTCTTACTTTCCCTCTCAGATGTTTCATCATTAGTATATAGGAATGCCAGCGATTTCAGTCCATTCATTTTGTATCACGCTACTTTACCAGATTCATTGATTACCTCTCGGAGTTTCCTGGTAGCCTCTTTAGGAATCCGTATATATAGTAGCATGTCATCTGCCAACAGTGGCAGCTTTACTTCTTCTTTCCAGCACTGTGTTTTGAAAGCAAACAAGGTGTCTGCCTTCAGGGTTTGACAGCTAGAGATGCCATTTAAATAACAGCTGGCATTTAGAGTTGTTGCCAGAATGAGTTTTCGGACGGGATTGCATGAAGGGAATGCATGTCTCGTGCAAAACAGAACATGAAATTTGGGAGACTACCGGAGTGTGCATTTTGGACGGCATTTGCTTCCTTCAGTACAAACATGCTGCAAATAGAGTCCACAGTCTCTGGAGACAGGGTCTTCAGGACAGTCATGAAGTTAAAATGAGGCCCTCAGGTTTGGCCCTAATTCAGTACGATTGGTGTCCTTGGCTTGTAGATGGCTATGTTTGTCTTGTTACTCTCTCTGTATATATCAATGGGCTCATTTCTGTTAGGTCATGTAATCTGTGGTCCTTGCTTCCGGCAGCCCCGGCAAATTAATGCACCCTTCATCATGAAGGATGAGGCTTTCTCTTTTGATCATCCTATAAATCCTGAAAAGAAAAGACAGCCCTTTCAAGGAAAAAAGGGGTCTGCATGACCAGCTGTTTCCACAGTCTCCAGTGGGTCAGACTTCCCTGAATAGTTTAGACTTCCCAGCCCTCACAATACTTTAAGACAATTCAGTGAGATCTCTCAATCTCAATCTCTCGTGCTCTCTTCCCTCCCCTCCAACCCACCTCAGGCAGCTAAGTGGGTTCTGTTCCTCGGTAGAACGCAGACTAAAACACTTGTGTTATACCCAGTAGTGGAACTATGGGGTCATCAGGTAACTGCCTTTGTAAGTTTTGAAGCAAAGATAAGGAGAGATTTTTCGAAGTGTTTGCTACATTGGACATTCCACCAGCAAAGTATAAGACGTCCATTTCTTCCATATGCTTTGTATTTTTTCTTTTATTTTTTTAACTTTAATTTTATTTTAATTTTTATTTTCTTTAATCAGTCAGCAGTTTTATACACATCAGTGTATACATAGCAATCCCTTTGCCCAGTTCAGCACACCACCATCACCGCCCCACCGCGGTTTTCTCCCCTTGGTGTGCATACGTTTGTGGTCTCCATCTGTGTCTCAACTTCTGCCCTGCAAGCCGGTTCGTATGGACCCTTTCTCTAGGTTCCACATACACGCGTGAATGTACGATATTTGTTGTTCCCTTTCTGACTGACTTCACTCTGTATGACAGTCTCTACATCCATCCGCGTCTCAACAAATGACTCAGTGTCGTTCCTCTTGATGGCTGAGGAATAGTCCATTGTATATGTGTACCACCACTTCCTTATCCATTGGCCTGTCGATGGGCATTTCGGTGGCTCCCATGACCGGGGTGTTGTAAATACTGCTGCAGTGAACACTGGGGTGCATGTGTCTTTTGGAAGTCCGCCTTTCTCTGGCTATATGCCCAGCAGTGGGATGGCTGGCTCGTACGGTAGTTGTAGTCTTCGTTTTTTAAGGAACCTCCATACTGTTCTCCATAGTGACTGTATCAATGTACGCTCCCACCAACAGGGCAAGCGTGCTGCCTTTCTCCACACCCTCTCCAGCATTTATTGTTTCTAGATTTTTTGATGCTGGCCATTCTGACCGGTGTGAGATGATATCTCCTCCTCGTTTTGATTTGCCTTTCCGTAACGATTAAGGATGGGGAGCCATCTTTCATGTGTTTGTGGGCAACCTGTCTATCTTCTTGGGGGAAATGTCTCTTTAGGTCTTCAGCCCACTCTTGGATTGCGTGTTTTGTGTTTTTTGATATTGAGCTGCATGAGCTGCTCGTAAATTTTGGAGATGAATCCTTTGTCAGTTGCTTCCTTTGCAAATATGTTCTTCCATTCTGAGGGTGGTCTTTGCGTCTTGTGTATGGTTTCCTTGGCTGTGCAAAAGCTTTTCAGTTGCCTTAGGTGCCGTTTGTTTATTTTTGTTTTTATTTCCACTTCTCTAGGAGGTGGTCCAAAAGGATCTTGCTGTGATTTCTGTCATAGAGTGTTCTGCTTACGTGTTCCCCGAAGAAGAGTCTGATCGTGTCTGTCCTTACATTTAGGTGTTTAATCCATTTTGAGTTCCTTTTTGAGTATGGGGTTAGGGAGTGTTCGCATGTCATACTTTTCCATGTCCCTGTCCGGTTTTCCCAGCACCACTGCTTGAAGAGGCTGTCCTTGCACCACTCTCTCTTCTTTCCTTCTTTATCAAACATAAGGTGACCATAAGTGCGTGTGTTTAACTCTGGGCTCTCTGTCCTGTTCCATGGATCTCTATTTCTGTTTCTGTGCCAGTACCATAATGCCTTGATTACTGTAGCTTTGCAGTATCGCCGGAAGTCAGGGAGCCTGCTTCCTCCAGCTCCATTTGTCGCTTTCAAGATTGCTTTGGCTATTCGGGGTCTTTTGTGTTCCCACACAAACGGGGAGGTTTCTGGTTCTAGATCTGTGAAAAGTGCCAGTGGTAGTTTGATAGGGATTGCATTCCATCGGTAGCTTGCTTTGGGTGGTAGAGTCATTGTCACAATGCTGATTCTTCCTATCCAAGAAGACCGTATGTCTCTCCATGTGTTTGTATCACCTTGCATTGCTTTCATCAGTGTCTTATGATTTTCTGCATCCAGGTCTTTTGTCTCCTTAGGTAGGCTGAGTCCTAGATATTTCATGCTTTTTGTGGTAATGGTAAATAGGAGGGTTTTCTTACTTTCCCTCTCAGATGTTTCATCATTAGTATATAGGAATGCCAGCGATTTCAGTCCATTCATTTTGTATCACGCTACTTTACCAGATTCATTGATTACCTCTCGGAGTTTCCTGGTAGCCTCTTTAGGAATCCGTATATATAGTAGCATGTCATCTGCCAACAGTGGCAGCTTTACTTCTTCTTTCCAGCACTGTGTTTTGAAAGCAAACAAGGTGTCTGCCTTCAGGGTTTGACAGCTAGAGATGCCATTTAAATAACAGCTGGCATTTAGAGTTGTTGCCAGAATGAGTTTTCGGACGGGATTGCATGAAGGGAATGCATGTCTCGTGCAAAACAGAACATGAAATTTGGGAGACTACCGGAGTGTGCATTTTGGACGGCATTTGCTTCCTTCAGTACAAACATGCTGCAAATAGAGTCCACAGTCTCTGGAGACAGGGTCTTCAGGACAGTCATGAAGTTAAAATGAGGCCCTCAGGTTTGGCCCTAATTCAGTACGATTGGTGTCCTTGGCTTGTAGATGGCTATGTTTGTCTTGTTACTCTCTCTGTATATATCAATGGGCTCATTTCTGTTAGGTCATGTAATCTGTGGTCCTTGCTTCCGGCAGCCCCGGCAAATTAATGCACCCTTCATCATGAAGGATGAGGCTTTCTCTTTTGATCATCCTATAAATCCTGAAAAGAAAAGACAGCCCTTTCAAGGAAAAAAGGGGTCTGCATGACCAGCTGTTTCCACAGTCTCCAGTGGGTCAGACTTCCCTGAATAGTTTAGACTTCCCAGCC
The DNA here is from genome assembly GCF_028021215.1 of Eschrichtius robustus. Classification (NCBI taxonomy): domain Eukaryota; kingdom Metazoa; phylum Chordata; class Mammalia; order Artiodactyla; family Eschrichtiidae; genus Eschrichtius; species Eschrichtius robustus. The sequence goes on along the minus strand of NW_027175483.1, from coordinate 27,988 downwards.
CTCACAATACTTTAAGACAATTCAGTGAGATCTCTCAATCTCAATCTCTCGTGCTCTCTTCCCTCCCCTCCAACCCACCTCAGGCAGCTAAGTGGGTTCTGTTCCTCGGTAGAACGCAGACTAAAACACTTGTGTTATACCCAGTAGTGGAACTATGGGGTCATCAGGTAACTGCCTTTGTAAGTTTTGAAGCAAAGATAAGAAGAGATTTTTCGAAGTGTTTGCTACATTGGACATTCCACCAGCAAAGTATAAGACGTCCATTTCTTCCATATGCTTTGTATTTTTTCTTTTATTTTTTTAACTTTAATTTTATTTTAATTTTTATTTTCTTTAATCAGTCAGCAGTTTTATACACATCAGTGTATACATAGCAATCCCTTTGCCCAGTTCAGCACACCACCATCACCGCCCCACCGCGGTTTTCTCCCCTTGGTGTGCATACGTTTGTGGTCTCCATCTGTGTCTCAACTTCTGCCCTGCAAGCCGGTTCGTATGGACCCTTTCTCTAGGTTCCACATACACGCGTGAATGTACGATATTTGTTGTTCCCTTTCTGACTGACTTCACTCTGTATGACAGTCTCTACATCCATCCGCGTCTCAACAAATGACTCAGTGTCGTTCCTCTTGATGGCTGAGGAATAGTCCATTGTATATGTGTACCACCACTTCCTTATCCATTGGCCTGTCGATGGGCATTTCGGTGGCTCCCATGACCGGGGTGTTGTAAATACTGCTGCAGTGAACACTGGGGTGCATGTGTCTTTTGGAAGTCCGCCTTTCTCTGGCTATATGCCCAGCAGTGGGATGGCTGGCTCGTACGGTAGTTGTAGTCTTCGTTTTTTAAGGAACCTCCATACTGTTCTCCATAGTGACTGTATCAATGTACGCTCCCACCAACAGGGCAAGCGTGCTGCCTTTCTCCACACCCTCTCCAGCATTTATTGTTTCTAGATTTTTTGATGCTGGCCATTCTGACCGGTGTGAGATGATATCTCCTCCTCGTTTTGATTTGCCTTTCCGTAACGATTAAGGATGGGGAGCCATCTTTCATGTGTTTGTGGGCAACCTGTCTATCTTCTTGGGGGAAATGTCTCTTTAGGTCTTCAGCCCACTCTTGGATTGCGTGTTTTGTGTTTTTTGATATTGAGCTGCATGAGCTGCTCGTAAATTTTGGAGATGAATCCTTTGTCAGTTGCTTCCTTTGCAAATATGTTCTTCCATTCTGAGGGTGGTCTTTGCGTCTTGTGTATGGTTTCCTTGGCTGTGCAAAAGCTTTTCAGTTGCCTTAGGTGCCGTTTGTTTATTTTTGTTTTTATTTCCACTTCTCTAGGAGGTGGTCCAAAAGGATCTTGCTGTGATTTCTGTCATAGAGTGTTCTGCTTACGTGTTCCCCGAAGAAGAGTTTGATCGTGTCTGTCCTTACATTTAGGTGTTTAATCCATTTTGAGTTCCTTTTTGAGTATGGGGTTAGGGAGTGTTCGCATGTCATACTTTTCCATGTCCCTGTCCGGTTTTCCCAGCACCACTGCTTGAAGAGGCTGTCCTTGCACCACTCTCTCTTCTTTCCTTCTTTATCAAACATAAGGTGACCATAAGTGCGTGTGTTTAACTCTGGGCTCTCTGTCCTGTTCCATGGATCTCTATTTCTGTTTCTGTGCCAGTACCATAATGCCTTGATTACTGTAGCTTTGCGGTATCGCCGGAAGTCAGGGAGCCTGCTTCCTCCAGCTCCATTTGTCGCTTTCAAGATTGCTTTGGCTATTCGGGGTCTTTTGTGTTCCCACACAAACGGGGAGGTTTCTGGTTCTAGATCTGTGAAAAGTGCCAGTGGTAGTTTGATAGGGATTGCATTCCATCGGTAGCTTGCTTTGGGTGGTAGAGTCATTGTCACAATGCTGATTCTTCCTATCCAAGAAGACCGTATGTCTCTCCATGTGTTTGTATCACCTTGCATTGCTTTCATCAGTGTCTTATGATTTTCTGCATCCAGGTCTTTTGTCTCCTTAGGTAGGCTGAGTCCTAGATATTTCATGCTTTTTGTGGTAATGGTAAATAGGAGGGTTTTCTTACTTTCCCTCTCAGATGTTTCATCATTAGTATATAGGAATGCCAGCGATTTCAGTCCATTCATTTTGTATCACGCTACTTTACCAGATTCATTGATTACCTCTCGGAGTTTCCTGGTAGCCTCTTTAGGAATCCGTATATATAGTAGCATGTCATCTGCCAACAGTGGCAGCTTTACTTCTTCTTTCCAGCACTGTGTTTTGAAAGCAAACAAGGTGTCTGCCTTCAGGGTTTGACAGCTAGAGATGCCATTTAAATAACAGCTGGCATTTAGAGTTGTTGCCAGAATGTGTTTTCGGACGGGATTGCATGAAGGGAATGCATGTCTCGTGCAAAACAGAACATGAAATTTGGGAGACTACCGGAGTGTGCATTTTGGACGGCATTTGCTTCCTTCAGTACAAACATGCTGCAAATAGAGTCCACAGTCTCTGGAGACAGGGTCTTCAGGACAGTCATGAAGTTAAAATGAGGCCCTCAGGTTTGGCCCTAATTCAGTACGATTGGTGTCCTTGGCTTGTAGATGGCTATGTTTGTCTTGTTACTCTCTCTGTATATATCAATGGGCTCATTTCTGTTAGGTCATGTAATCTGTGGTCCTTGCTTCCGGCAGCCCCGGCAAATTAATGCACCCTTCATCATGAAGGATGAGGCTTTCTCTTTTGATCATCCTATAAGTCCTGAAAAGAAAAGACAGCCCTTTCAAGGAAAAAAGGGGTCTGCATGACCAGCTGTTTCCACAGTCTCCAGTGGGTCAGACTTCCCTGAATAGTTTAGACTTCCCAGCCCTCACAATACTTTAAGACAATTCAGTGAGATCTCTCAATCTCAATCTCTCGTGCTCTCTTCCCTCCCCTCCAACCCACCTCAGGCAGCTAAGTGGGTTCTGTTCCTCGGTAGAACGCAGACTAAAACACTTGGGTTATACCCAGTAGTGGAACTATGGGGTCATCAGGTAACTGCCTTTGTAAGTTTTGAAGCAAAGATAAGAAGAGATTTTTCGAAGTGTTTGCTACATTGGACATTCCACCAGCAAAGTATAAGACGTCCATTTCTTCCATATGCTTTGTATTTTTTCTTTTATTTTTTGAACTTTAATTTTATTTTAATTTTTATTTTCTTTAATCAGTCAGCAGTTTTATACACATCAGTGTATACATAGCAATCCCTTTGCCCAGTTCAGCACACCACCATCACCGCCCCACCGCGGTTTTCTCCCCTTGGTGTGCATACGTTTGTGGTCTCCATCTGTGTCTCAACTTCTGCCCTGCAAGCCGGTTCGTATGGACCCTTTCTCTAGGTTCCACATACACGCGTGAATGTACGATATTTGTTGTTCCCTTTCTGACTGACTTCACTCTGTATGACAGTCTCTACATCCATCCGCGTCTCAACAAATGACTCAGTGTCGTTCCTCTTGATGGCCGAGGAATAGTCCATTGTATATGTGTACCACCACTTCCTTATCCATTGGCCTGTCGATGGGCATTTCGGTGGCTCCCATGACCGGGGTGTTGTAAATACTGCTGCAGTGAACACTGGGGTGCATGTGTCTTTTGGAAGTCCGCCTTTCTCTGGCTATATGCCCAGCAGTGGGATGGCTGGCTCGTACGGTAGTTGTAGTCTTCGTTTTTTAAGGAACCTCCATACTGTTCTCCATAGTGACTGTATCAATGTACGCTCCCACCAACAGGGCAAGCGTGCTGCCTTTCTCCACACCCTCTCCAGCATTTATTGTTTCTAGATTTTTTGATGCTGGCCATTCTGACCGGTGTGAGATGATATCTCCTCCTCGTTTTGATTTGCCTTTCCGTAACGATTAAGGATGGGGAGCCATCTTTCATGTGTTTGTGGGCAACCTGTCTATCTTCTTGGGGGAAATGTCTCTTTAGGTCTTCAGCCCACTCTTGGATTGCGTGTTTTGTGTTTTTTGATATTGAGCTGCATGAGCTGCTCGTAAATTTTGGAGATGAATCCTTTGTCAGTTGCTTCCTTTGCAAATATGTTCTTCCATTCTGAGGGTGGTCTTTGCGTCTTGTGTATGGTTTCCTTGGCTGTGCAAAAGCTTTTCAGTTGCCTTAGGTGCCGTTTGTTTATTTTTGTTTTTATTTCCACTTCTGTAGGAGGTGGTCCAAAAGGATCTTGATGTGATTTCTGTCATAGAGTGTTCTGCTTACGTGTTCCCCGAAGAAGAGTTTGATCGTGTCTGTCCTTACATTTAGGTGTTTAATCCATTTTGAGTTCCTTTTTGAGTATGGGGTTAGGGAGTGTTCGCATGTCATACTTTTCCATGTCCCTGTCCGGTTTTTCCAGCACCACTGCTTGAGGAGGCTGTCCTTGCACCACTCTCTCTTCTTTCCTTCTTTATCAAACATAAGGTGACCATAAGTGCGTGTGTTTAACTCTGGGCTCTCTGTCCTGTTCCATGGATCTCTATTTCTGTTTCTGTGCCAGTACCATAATGCCTTGATTACTGTAGCTTTGCGGTATCGCCGGAAGTCAGGGAGCCTGCTTCCTCCAGCTCCATTTGTCGCTTTCAAGATTGCTTTGGCTATTCGGGGTCTTTTGTGTTCCCACACAAACGGGGAGGTTTCTGGTTCTAGATCTGTGAAAAGTGCCAGTGGTAGTTTGATAGGGATTGCATTCCATCGGTAGCTTGCCTTGGGTGGTAGAGTCATTGTCACAATGCTGATTCTTCCTATCCAAGAAGACCGTATGTCTCTCCATGTGTTTGTATCACCTTGCATTGCTTTCATCAGTGTCTTATGATTTTCTGCATCCAGGTCTTTTGTCTCCTTAGGTAGGCTGAGTCCTAGATATTTTATGCTTTTTGTGGTAATGGTAAATAGGAGGGTTTTCTTACTTTCCCTCTCAGATGTTTCATCATTAGTATATAGGAATGCCAGCGATTTCAGTCCATTCATTTTGTATCACGCTACTTTACCAGATTCATTGATTACCTCTCGGAGTTTCCTGGTAGCCTCTTTAGGAATCCGTATATATAGTAGCATGTCATCTGCCAACAGTGGCAGCTTTACTTCTTCTTTCCAGCACTGTGTTTTGAAAGCAAACAAGGTGTCTGCCTTCAGGGTTTGACAGCTAGAGATGCCATTTAAATAACAGCTGGCATTTAGAGTTGTTGCCAGAATGAGTTTTCGGACGGGATTGCATGAAGGGAATGCATGTCTCGTGCAAAACAGAACATGAAATTTGGGAGACTACCGGAGTGTGCATTTTGGACGGCATTTGCTTCCTTCAGTACAAACATGCTGCAAATAGAGTCCACAGTCTCTGGAGACAGGGTCTTCAGGACAGTCATGAAGTTAAAATGAGGCCCTCAGGTTTGGCCCTAATTCAGTACGATTGGTGTCCTTGGCTTGTAGATGGCTATGTTTGTCTTGTTACTCTCTCTGTATATATCAATGGGCTCATTTCTGTTAGGTCATGTAATCTGTGGTCCTTGCTTCCGGCAGCCCCGGCAAATTAATGCACCCTTCATCATGAAGGATGAGGCTTTCTCTTTTGATCATCCTATAAGTCCTGAAAAGAAAAGACAGCCCTTTCAAGGAAAAAAGGGGTCTGCATGACCAGCTGTTTCCACAGTCTCCAGTGGGTCAGACTTCCCTGAATAGTTTAGACTTCCCAGCCCTCACAATACTTTAAGACAATTCAGTGAGATCTCTCAATCTCAATCTCTCGTGCTCTCTTCCCTCCCCTCCAACCCACCTCAGGCAGCTAAGTGGGTTCTGTTCCTCGGTAGAACGCAGACTAAAACACTTGTGTTATACCCAGTAGTGGAACTATGGGGTCATCAGGTAACTGCCTTTGTAAGTTTTGAAGCAAAGATAAGAAGAGATTTTTCGAAGTGTTTGCTACATTGGACATTCCACCAGCAAAGTATAAGACGTCCATTTCTTCCATATGCTTTGTATTTTTTCTTTTATTTTTTGAACTTTAATTTTATTTTAATTTTTATTTTCTTTAATCAGTCAGCAGTTTTATACACATCAGTGTATACATAGCAATCCCTTTGCCCAGTTCAGCACACCACCATCACCGCCCCACCGCGGTTTTCTCCCCTTGGTGTGCATACGTTTGTGGTCTCCATCTGTGTCTCAACTTCTGCCCTGCAAGCCGGTTCGTATGGACCCTTTCTCTAGGTTCCACATACACGCGTGAATGTACGATATTTGTTGTTCCCTTTCTGACTGACTTCACTCTGTATGACAGTCTCTACATCCATCCGCGTCTCAACAAATGACTCAGTGTCGTTCCTCTTGATGGCCGAGGAATAGTCCATTGTATATGTGTACCACCACTTCCTTATCCATTGGCCTGTCGATGGGCATTTCGGTGGCTCCCATGACCGGGGTGTTGTAAATACTGCTGCAGTGAACACTGGGGTGCATGTGTCTTTTGGAAGTCCGCCTTTCTCTGGCTATATGCCCAGCAGTGGGATGGCTGGCTCGTATGGTAGTTGTAGTCTTCGTTTTTTAAGGAACCTCCATACTGTTCTCCATAGTGACTGTATCAATGTACGCTCCCACCAACAGGGCAAGCGTGCTGCCTTTCTCCACACCCTCTCCAGCATTTATTGTTTCTAGATTTTTTGATGCTGGCCATTCTGACCGGTGTGAGATGATATCTCCTCCTCGTTTTGATTTGCCTTTCCGTAACGATTAAGGATGGGGAGCCATCTTTCATGTGTTTGTGGGCAACCTGTCTATCTTCTTGGGGGAAATGTCTCTTTAGGTCTTCAGCCCACTCTTGGATTGCGTGTTTTGTGTTTTTTGATATTGAGCTGCATGAGCTGCTCGTAAATTTTGGAGATGAATCCTTTGTCAGTTGCTTCCTTTGCAAATATGTTCTTCCATTCTGAGGGTGGTCTTTGCGTCTTGTGTATGGTTTCCTTGGCTGTGCAAAAGCTTTTCAGTTGCCTTAGGTGCCGTTTGTTTATTTTTGTTTTTATTTCCACTTCTCTAGCAGGTGGTCCAAAAGGATCTTGCTGTGATTTCTGTCATAGAGTGTTCTGCTTACGTGTTCCCCGAAGAAGAGTCTGATCGTGTCTGTCCTTACATTTAGGTGTTTAATCCATTTTGAGTTCCTTTTTGAGTATGGGGTTAGGGAGTGTTCTCATGTCATACTTTTCCATGTCCCTGTCCGGTTTTCCCAGCACCACTGCTTGAGGAGGCTGTCCTTGCACCACTCTCTCTTCTTTCCTTCTTTATCAAACATAAGGTGACCATAAGTGCGTGTGTTTAACTCTGGGCTCTCTGTCCTGTTCCATGGATCTCTATTTCTGTTTCTGTGCCAGTACCATAATGCCTTGATTACTGTAGCTTTGCGGTATCGTCGGAAGTCAGGGAGCCTGCTTCCTCCAGCTCCATTTGTCGCTTTCAAGATTGCTTTGGCTATTCGGGGTCTTTTGTGTTCCCACACAAACGGGGAGGTTTCTGGTTCTAGATCTGTGAAAAGTGCCAGTGGTAGTTTGATAGGGATTGCATTCCATCGGTAGCTTGCCTTGGGTGGTAGAGTCATTGTCACAATGCTGATTCTTCCTATCCAAGAAGACCGTATGTCTCTCCATGTGTTTGTATCACCTTGCATTGCTTTCATCAGTGTCTTATGATTTTCTGCATCCAGGTCTTTTGTCTCCTTAGGTAGGCTGAGTCCTAGATATTTCATGCTTTTTGTGGTAATGGTAAATAGGAGGGTTTTCTTACTTTCCCTCTCAGATGTTTCATCATTAGTATATAGGAATGCCAGCGATTTCAGTCCATTCATTTTGTATCACGCTACTTTACCAGATTCATTGATTACCTCTCGGAGTTTCCTGGTAGCCTCTTTAGGAATCCGTATATATAGTAGCATGTCATCTGCCAACAGTGGCAGCTTTACTTCTTCTTTCCAGCACTGTGTTTTGAAAGCAAACAAGGTGTCTGCCTTCAGGGTTTGACAGCTAGAGATGCCATTTAAATAACAGCTGGCATTTAGAGTTGTTGCCAGAATGAGTTTTCGGACGGGATTGCATGAAGGGAATGCATGTCTCGTGCAAAACAGAACATGAAATTTGGGAGACTACCGGAGTGTGCATTTTGGACGGCATTTGCTTCCTTCAGTACAAACATGCTGCAAATAGAGTCCACAGTCTCTGGAGACAGGGTCTTCAGGACAGTCATGAAGTTAAAATGAGGCCCTCAGGTTTGGCCCTAATTCAGTACGATTGGTGTCCTTGGCTTGTAGATGGCTATGTTTGTCTTGTTACTCTCTCTGTATATATCAATGGGCTCATTTCTGTTAGGTCATGTAATCTGTGGTCCTTGCTTCCGGCAGCCCCAGCAAATTAATGCACCCTTCATCATGAAGGATGAGGCTTTCTCTTTTGATCATCCTATAAGTCCTGAAAAGAAAAGACAGCCCTTTCAAGGAAAAAAGGGGTCTGCATGACCAGCTGTTTCCACAGTCTCCAGTGGGTCAGACTTCCCTGAATAGTTTAGACTTCCCAGCCCTCACAATACTTTAAGACAATTCAGTGAGATCTCTCAATCTCAATCTCTCGTGCTCTCTTCCCTCCCCTCCAACCCACCTCAGGCAGCTAAGTGGGTTCTGTTCCTCGGTAGAACGCAGACTAAAACACTTGTGTTATACCCAGTAGTGGAACTATGGGGTCATCAGGTAACTGCCTTTGTAAGTTTTGAAGCAAAGATAAGAAGAGATTTTTCGAAGTGTTTGCTACATTGGACATTCCACCAGCAAAGTATAAGACGTCCATTTCTTCCATATGCTTTGTATTTTTTCTTTTATTTTTTGAACTTTAATTTTATTTTAATTTTTATTTTCTTTAATCAGTCAGCAGTTTTATACACATCAGTGTATACATAGCAATCCCTTTGCCCAGTTCAGCACACCACCATCACCGCCCCACCGCGGTTTTCTCCCCTTGGTGTGCATACGTTTGTGGTCTCCATCTGTGTCTCAACTTCTGCCCTGCAAACCGGTTCGTATGGACCCTTTCTCTAGGTTCCACATACACGCGTGAATGTACGATATTTGTTGTTCCCTTTCTGACTGACTTCACTCTGTATGACAGTCTCTACATCCATCCGCGTCTCAACAAATGACTCAGTGTCGTTCCTCTTGATGGCCGAGGAATAGTCCATTGTATATGTGTACCACCACTTCCTTATCCATTGGCCTGTCGATGGGCATTTCGGTGGCTCCCATGACCGGGGTGTTGTAAATACTGCTGCAGTGAACACTGGGGTGCATGTGTCTTTTGGAAGTCCGCCTTTCTCTGGCTATATGCCCAGCAGTGGGATGGCTGGCTCGTATGGTAGTTGTAGTCTTCGTTTTTTAAGGAACCTCCATACTGTTCTCCATAGTGACTGTATCAATGTACGCTCCCACCAACAGGGCAAGCGTGCTGCCTTTCTCCACACCCTCTCCAGCATTTATTGTTTCTAGATTTTTTGATGCTGGCCATTCTGACCGGTGTGAGATGATATCTCCTCCTCGTTTTGATTTGCCTTTCCGTAACGATTAAGGATGGGGAGCCATCTTTCATGTGTTTGTGGGCAACCTGTCTATCTTCTTGGGGGAAATGTCTCTTTAGGTCTTCAGCCCACTCTTGGATTGCGTGTTTTGTGTTTTTTGATATTGAGCTGCATGAGCTGCTCGTAAATTTTGGAGATGAATCCTTTGTCAGTTGCTTCCTTTGCAAATATGTTCTTCCATTCTGAGGGTGGTCTTTGCGTCTTGTGTATGGTTTCCTTGGCTGTGCAAAAGCTTTTCAGTTGCCTTAGGTGCCGTTTGTTTATTTTTGTTTTTATTTCCACTTCTCTAGCAGGTGGTCCAAAAGGATCTTGCTGTGATTTCTGTCATAGAGTGTTCTGCTTACGTGTTCCCCGAAGAAGAGTCTGATCGTGTCTGTCCTTACATTTAGGTGTTTAATCCATTTTGAGTTCCTTTTTGAGTATGGGGTTAGGGAGTGTTCTCATGTCATACTTTTCCATGTCCCTGTCCGGTTTTCCCAGCACCACTGCTTGAGGAGGCTGTCCTTGCACCACTCTCTCTTCTTTCCTTCTTTATCAAACATAAGGTGACCATAAGTGCGTGTGTTTAACTCTGGGCTCTCTGTCCTGTTCCATGGATCTCTATTTCTGTTTCTGTGCCAGTACCATAATGCCTTGATTACTGTAGCTTTGCGGTATCGTCGGAAGTCAGGGAGCCTGCTTCCTCCAGCTCCATTTGTCGCTTTCAAGATTGCTTTGGCTATTCGGGGTCTTTTGTGTTCCCACACAAACGGGGAGGTTTCTGGTTCTAGATCTGTGAAAAGTGCCAGTGGTAGTTTGATAGGGATTGCATTCCATCGGTAGCTTGCCTTGGGTGGTAGAGTCATTGTCACAATGCTGATTCTTCCTATCCAAGAAGACTGTATGTCTCTCCATGTGTTTGTATCACCTTGCATTGCTTTCATCAGTGTCTTATGATTTTCTGCATCCAGGTCTTTTGTCTCCTTAGGTAGGCTGAGTCCTAGATATTTCATGCTTTTTGTGGTAATGGTAAATAGGAGGGTTTTCTTACTTTCCCTCTCAGATGTTTCATCATTAGTATATAGGAATGCCAGCGATTTCAGTCCATTCATTTTGTATCACGCTACTTTACCAGATTCATTGATTACCTCTCGGAGTTTCCTGGTAGCCTCTTTAGGAATCCGTATATATAGTAGCATGTCATCTGCCAACAGTGGCAGCTTTACTTCTTCTTTCCAGCACTGTGTTTTGAAAGCAAACAAGGTGTCTGCCTTCAGGGTTTGACAGCTAGAGATGCCATTTAAATAACAGCTGGCATTTAGAGTTGTTGCCAGAATGAGTTTTCGGACGGGATTGCATGAAGGGAATGCATGTCTCGTGCAAAACAGAACATGAAATTTGGGAGACTACCGGAGTGTGCATTTTGGACGGCATTTGCTTCCTTCAGTACAAACATGCTGCAAATAGAGTCCACAGTCTCTGGAGACAGGGTCTTCAGGACAGTCATGAAGTTAAAATGAGGCCCTCAGGTTTGGCCCTAATTCAGTACGATTGGTGTCCTTGGCTTGTAGATGGCTATGTTTGTCTTGTTACCCTCTCTGTATATATCAATGGGCTCATTTCTGTTAGGTCATGTAATCTGTGGTCCTTGCTTCCGGAAGCCCCGGCAAATTAATGCACCCTTCATCATGAAGGATGAGGCTTTCTCTTTTGATCATCCTATAAGTCCTGAAAAGAAAAGACAGCCCTTTCAAGGAAAAAAGGGGTCTGCATGACCAGCTGTTTCCACAGTCTCCAGTGGGTCAGACTTCCCTGAATAGTTTAGACTTCCCAGCCCTCACAATACTTTAAGACAATTCAGTGAGATCTCTCAATCTCAATCTCTCGTGCTCTCTTCCCTCCCCTCCAACCCACCTCAGGCAGCTAAGTGGGTTCTGTTCCTCGGTAGAACGCAGACTAAAACACTTGGGTTATACCCAGTAGTGGAACTATGGGGTCATCAGGTAACTGCCTTTGTAAGTTTTGAAGCAAAGATAAGAAGAGATTTTTCGAAGTGTTTGCTACATTGGACATTCCACCAGCAAAGTATAAGACGTCCATTTCTTCCATATGCTTTGTATTTTTTCTTTTATTTTTTGAACTTTAATTTTATTTTAATTTTTATTTTCTTTAATCAGTCAGCAGTTTTATACACATCAGTGTATACATAGCAATCCCTTTGCCCAGTTCAGCACACCACCATCACCGCCCCACCGCGGTTTTCTCCCCTTGGTGTGCATACGTTTGTGGTCTCCATCTGTGTCTCAACTTCTGCCCTGCAAGCCGGTTCGTATGGACCCTTTCTCTAGGTTCCACATACACGCGTGAATGTACGATATTTGTTGTTCCCTTTCTGACTGACTTCACTCTGTATGACAGTCTCTACATCCATCCGCGTCTCAACAAATGACTCAGTGTCGTTCCTCTTGATGGCCGAGGAATAGTCCATTGTATATGTGTACCACCACTTCCTTATCCATTGGCCTGTCGATGGGCATTTCGGTGGCTCCCATGACCGGGGTGTTGTAAATACTGCTGCAGTGAACACTGGGGTGCATGTGTCTTTTGGAAGTCCGCCTTTCTCTGGCTATATGCCCAGCAGTGGGATGGCTGGCTCGTATGGTAGTTGTAGTCTTCGTTTTTTAAGGAACCTCCATACTGTTCTCCATAGTGACTGTATCAATGTACGCTCCCACCAACAGGGCAAGCGTGCTGCCTTTCTCCACACCCTCTCCAGCATTTATTGTTTCTAGATTTTTTGATGCTGGCCATTCTGACCGGTGTGAGATGATATCTCCTCCTCGTTTTGATTTGCCTTTCCGTAACGATTAAGGATGGGGAGCCATCTTTCATGTGTTTGTGGGCAACCTGTCTATCTTCTTGGGGGAAATGTCTCTTTAGGTCTTCAGCCCACTCTTGGATTGCGTGTTTTGTGTTTTTTGATATTGAGCTGCATGAGCTGCTCGTAAATTTTGGAGATGAATCCTTTGTCAGTTGCTTCCTTTGCAAATATGTTCTTCCATTCTGAGGGTGGTCTTTGCGTCTTGTGTATGGTTTCCTTGGCTGTGCAAAAGCTTTTCAGTTGCCTTAGGTGCCGTTTGTTTATTTTTGTTTTTATTTCCACTTCTCTAGGAGGTGGTCCAAAAGGATCTTGCTGTGATTTCTGTCATAGAGTGTTCTGCTTACGTGTTCCCCGAAGAAGAGTTTGATCGTGTCTGTCCTTACATTTAGGTGTTTAATCCATTTTGAGTTCCTTTTTGAGTATGGGGTTAGGGAGTGTTCGCATGTCATACTTTTCCATGTCCCTGTCCGGTTTTCCCAGCACCACTGCTTGAAGAGGCTGTCCTTGCACCACTCTCTCTTCTTTCCTTCTTTATCAAACATAAGGTGACCATAAGTGCGTGTGTTTAACTCTGGGCTCTCTGTCCTGTTCCATGGATCTCTATTTCTGTTTCTGTGCCAGTACCATAATGCCTTGATTACTGTAGCTTTGCGGTATCGCCGGAAGTCAGGGAGCCTGCTTCCTCCAGCTCCATTTGTCGCTTTCAAGATTGCTTTGGCTATTCGGGGTCTTTTGTGTTCCCACACAAACGGGGAGGTTTCTGGTTCTAGATCTGTGAAAAGTGCCAGTGGTAGTTTGATAGGGATTGCATTCCATCGGTAGCTTGCTTTGGGTGGTAGAGTCATTGTCACAATGCTGATTCTTCCTATCCAAGAAGACCGTATGTCTCTCCATGTGTTTGTATCACCTTGCATTGCTTTCATCAGTGTCTTATGATTTTCTGCATCCAGGTCTTTTGTCTCCTTAGGTAGGCTGAGTCCTAGATATTTCATGCTTTTTGTGGTAATGGTAAATAGGAGGGTTTTCTTACTTTCCCTCTCAGATGTTTCATCATTAGTATATAGGAATGCCAGCGATTTCAGTCCATTCATTTTGTATCACGCTACTTTACCAGATTCATTGATTACCTCTCGGAGTTTCCTGGTAGCCTCTTTAGGAATCCGTATATATAGTAGCATGTCATCTGCCAACAGTGGCAGCTTTACTTCTTCTTTCCAGCACTGTGTTTTGAAAGCAAACAAGGTGTCTGCCTTCAGGGTTTGACAGCTAGAGATGCCATTTAAATAACAGCTGGCATTTAGAGTTGTTGCCAGAATGAGTTTTCGGACGGGATTGCATGAAGGGAATGCATGTCTCGTGCAAAACAGAACATGAAATTTGGGAGACTACCGGAGTGTGCATTTTGGACGGCATTTGCTTCCTTCAGTACAAACATGCTGCAAATAGAGTCCACAGTCTCTGGAGACAGGGTCTTCAGGACAGTCATGAAGTTAAAATGAGGCCCTCAGGTTTGGCCCTAATTCAGTACGATTGGTGTCCTTGGCTTGTAGATGGCTATGTTTGTCTTGTTACCCTCTCTGTATATATCAATGGGCTCATTTCTGTTAGGTCATGTAATCTGTGGTCCTTGCTTCCGGAAGCCCCGGCAAATTAATGCACCCTTCATCATGAAGGATGAGGCTTTCTCTTTTGATCATCCTATAAGTCCTGAAAAGAAAAGACAGCCCTTTCAAGGAAAAAAGGGGTCTGCATGACCAGCTGTTTCCACAGTCTCCAGTGGGTCAGACTTCCCTGAATAGTTTAGACTTCCCAGCCCTCACAATACTTTAAGACAATTCAGTGAGATCTCTCAATCTCAATCTCTCGTGCTCTCTTCCCTCCCCTCCAACCCACCTCAGGCAGCTAAGTGGGTTCTGTTCCTCGGTAGAACGCAGACTAAAACACTTGGGTTATACCCAGTAGTGGAACTATGGGGTCATCAGGTAACTGCCTTTGTAAGTTTTGAAGCAAAGATAAGAAGAGATTTTTCGAAGTGTTTGCTACATTGGACATTCCACCAGCAAAGTATAAGACGTCCATTTCTTCCATATGCTTTGTATTTTTTCTTTTATTTTTTGAACTTTAATTTTATTTTAATTTTTATTTTCTTTAATCAGTCAGCAGTTTTATACACATCAGTGTATACATAGCAATCCCTTTGCCCAGTTCAGCACACCACCATCACCGCCCCACCGCGGTTTTCTCCCCTTGGTGTGCATACGTTTGTGGTCTCCATCTGTGTCTCAACTTCTGCCCTGCAAGCCGGTTCGTATGGACCCTTTCTCTAGGTTCCACATACACGCGTGAATGTACGATATTTGTTGTTCCCTTTCTGACTGACTTCACTCTGTATGACAGTCTCTACATCCATCCGCGTCTCAACAAATGACTCAGTGTCGTTCCTCTTGATGGCCGAGGAATAGTCCATTGTATATGTGTACCACCACTTCCTTATCCATTGGCCTGTCGATGGGCATTTCGGTGGCTCCCATGACCGGGGTGTTGTAAATACTGCTGCAGTGAACACTGGGGTGCATGTGTCTTTTGGAAGTCCGCCTTTCTCTGGCTATATGCCCAGCAGTGGGATGGCTGGCTCGTATGGTAGTTGTAGTCTTCGTTTTTTAAGGAACCTCCATACTGTTCTCCATAGTGACTGTATCAATGTACGCTCCCACCAACAGGGCAAGCGTGCTGCCTTTCTCCACACCCTCTCCAGCATTTATTGTTTCTAGATTTTTTGATGCTGGCCATTCTGACCGGTGTGAGATGATATCTCCTCCTCGTTTTGATTTGCCTTTCCGTAACGATTAAGGATGGGGAGCCATCTTTCATGTGTTTGTGGGCAACCTGTCTATCTTCTTGGGGGAAATGTCTCTTTAGGTCTTCAGCCCACTCTTGGATTGCGTGTTTTGTGTTTTTTGATATTGAGCTGCATGAGCTGCTCGTAAATTTTGGAGATGAATCCTTTGTCAGTTGCTTCCTTTGCAAATATGTTCTTCCATTCTGAGGGTGGTCTTTGCGTCTTGTGTATGGTTTCCTTGGCTGTGCAAAAGCTTTTCAGTTGCCTTAGGTGCCGTTTGTTTATTTTTGTTTTTATTTCCACTTCTCTAGGAGGTGGTCCAAAAGGATCTTGCTGTGATTTCTGTCATAGAGTGTTCTGCTTACGTGTTCCCTGAAGAAGAGTTTGATCGTGTCTGTTCTTACATTTAGGTGTTTAATCCATTTTGAGTTCCTTTTTGAGTATGGGGTTAGGGAGTGTTCGCATGTCATACTTTTCCATGTCCCTGTCCGGTTTTCCCAGCACCACTGCTTGAAGAGGCTGTCCTTGCACCACTCTCTCTTCTTTCCTTCTTTATCAAACATAAGGTGACCATAAGTGCGTGTGTTTAACTCTGGGCTCTCTGTCCTGTTCCATGGATCTCTATTTCTGTTTCTGTGCCAGTACCATAATGCCTTGATTACTGTAGCTTTGCGGTATCGCCGGAAGTCAGGGAGCCTGCTTCCTCCAGCTCCATTTGTCGCTTTCAAGATTGCTTTGGCTATTCGGGGTCTTTTGTGTTCCCACACAAACGGGGAGGTTTCTGGTTCTAGATCTGTGAAAAGTGCCAGTGGTAGTTTGATAGGGATTGCATTCCATCGGTAGCTTGCCTTGGGTGGTAGAGTCATTGTCACAATGCTGATTCTTCCTATCCAAGAAGACCGTATGTCTCTCCATGTGTTTGTATCACCTTGCATTGCTTTCATCAGTGTCTTATGATTTTCTGCATCCAGGTCTTTTGTCTCCTTAGGTAGGCTGAGTCCTAGATATTTCATGCTTTTTGTGGTAATGGTAAATAGGAGGGTTTTCTTACTTTCCCTCTCAGATGTTTCATCATTAGTATATAGGAATGCCAGCGATTTCAGTCCATTCATTTTGTATCACGCTACTTTACCAGATTCATTGATTACCTCTCGGAGTTTCCTGGTAGCCTCTTTAGGAATCCGTATATATAGTAGCATGTCATCTGCCAACAGTGGCAGCTTTACTTCTTCTTTCCAGCACTGTGTTTTGAAAGCAAACAAGGTGTCTGCCTTCAGGGTTTGACAGCTAGAGATGCCATTTAAATAACAGCTGGCATTTAGAGTTGTTGCCAGAATGAGTTTTCGGACGGGATTGCATGAAGGGAATGCATGTCTCGTGCAAAACAGAACATGAAATTTGGGAGACTACCGGAGTGTGCATTTTGGACGGCATTTGCTTCCTTCAGTACAAACATGCTGCAAATAGAGTCCACAGTCTCTGGAGACAGGGTCTTCAGGACAGTCATGAAGTTAAAATGAGGCCCTCAGGTTTGGCCCTAATTCAGTACGATTGGTGTCCTTGGCTTGTAGATGGCTATGTTTGTCTTGTTACCCTCTCTGTATATATCAATGGGCTCATTTCTGTTAGGTCATGTAATCTGTGGTCCTTGCTTCCGGAAGCCCCGGCAAATTAATGCACCCTTCATCATGAAGGATGAGGCTTTCTCTTTTGATCATCCTATAAGTCCTGAAAAGAAAAGACAGCCCTTTCAAGGAAAAAAGGGGTCTGCATGACCAGCTGTTTCCACAGTCTCCAGTGGGTCAGACTTCCCTGAATAGTTTAGACTTCCCAGCCCTCACAATACTTTAAGACAATTCAGTGAGATCTCTCAATCTCAATCTCTCGTGCTCTCTTCCCTCCCCTCCAACCCACCTCAGGCAGCTAAGTGGGTTCTGTTCCTCGGTAGAACGCAGACTAAAACACTTGGGTTATACCCAGTAGTGGAACTATGGGGTCATCAGGTAACTGCCTTTGTAAGTTTTGAAGCAAAGATAAGAAGAGATTTTTCGAAGTGTTTGCTACATTGGACATTCCACCAGCAAAGTATAAGACGTCCATTTCTTCCATATGCTTTGTATTTTTTCTTTTATTTTTTGAACTTTAATTTTATTTTAATTTTTATTTTCTTTAATCAGTCAGCAGTTTTATACACATCAGTGTATACATAGCAATCCCTTTGCCCAGTTCAGCACACCACCATCACCGCCCCACCGCGGTTTTCTCCCCTTGGTGTGCATACGTTTGTGGTCTCCATCTGTGTCTCAACTTCTGCCCTGCAAGCCGGTTCGTATGGACCCTTTCTCTAGGTTCCACATACACGCGTGAATGTACGATATTTGTTGTTCCCTTTCTGACTGACTTCACTCTGTATGACAGTCTCTACATCCATCCGCGTCTCAACAAATGACTCAGTGTCGTTCCTCTTGATGGCCGAGGAATAGTCCATTGTATATGTGTACCACCACTTCCTTATCCATTGGCCTGTCGATGGGCATTTCGGTGGCTCCCATGACCGGGGTGTTGTAAATACTGCTGCAGTGAACACTGGGGTGCATGTGTCTTTTGGAAGTCCGCCTTTCTCTGGCTATATGCCCAGCAGTGGGATGGCTGGCTCGTATGGTAGTTGTAGTCTTCGTTTTTTAAGGAACCTCCATACTGTTCTCCATAGTGACTGTATCAATGTACGCTCCCACCAACAGGGCAAGCGTGCTGCCTTTCTCCACACCCTCTCCAGCATTTATTGTTTCTAGATTTTTTGATGCTGGCCATTCTGACCGGTGTGAGATGATATCTCCTCCTCGTTTTGATTTGCCTTTCCGTAACGATTAAGGATGGGGAGCCATCTTTCATGTGTTTGTGGGCAACCTGTCTATCTTCTTGGGGGAAATGTCTCTTTAGGTCTTCAGCCCACTCTTGGATTGCGTGTTTTGTGTTTTTTGATATTGAGCTGCATGAGCTGCTCGTAAATTTTGGAGATGAATCCTTTGTCAGTTGCTTCCTTTGCAAATATGTTCTTCCATTCTGAGGGTGGTCTTTGCGTCTTGTGTATGGTTTCCTTGGCTGTGCAAAAGCTTTTCAGTTGCCTTAGGTGCCGTTTGTTTATTTTTGTTTTTATTTCCACTTCTCTAGGAGGTGGTCCAAAAGGATCTTGCTGTGATTTCTGTCATAGAGTGTTCTGCTTACGTGTTCCCTGAAGAAGAGTTTGATCGTGTCTGTTCTTACATTTAGGTGTTTAATCCATTTTGAGTTCCTTTTTGAGTATGGGGTTAGGGAGTGTTCGCATGTCATACTTTTCCATGTCCCTGTCCGGTTTTCCCAGCACCACTGCTTGAAGAGGCTGTCCTTGCACCACTCTCTCTTCTTTCCTTCTTTATCAAACATAAGGTGACCATAAGTGCGTGTGTTTAACTCTGGGCTCTCTGTCCTGTTCCATGGATCTCTATTTCTGTTTCTGTGCCAGTACCATAATGCCTTGATTACTGTAGCTTTGCGGTATCGCCGGAAGTCAGGGAGCCTGCTTCCTCCAGCTCCATTTGTCGCTTTCAAGATTGCTTTGGCTATTCGGGGTCTTTTGTGTTCCCACACAAACGGGGAGGTTTCTGGTTCTAGATCTGTGAAAAGTGCCAGTGGTAGTTTGATAGGGATTGCATTCCATCGGTAGCTTGCCTTGGGTGGTAGAGTCATTGTCACAATGCTGATTCTTCCTATCCAAGAAGACCGTATGTCTCTCCATGTGTTTGTATCACCTTGCATTGCTTTCATCAGTGTCTTATGATTTTCTGCATCCAGGTCTTTTGTCTCCTTAGGTAGGCTGAGTCCTAGATATTTCATGCTTTTTGTGGTAATGGTAAATAGGAGGGTTTTCTTACTTTCCCTCTCAGATGTTTCATCATTAGTATATAGGAATGCCAGCGATTTCAGTCCATTCATTTTGTATCACGCTACTTTACCAGATTCATTGATTACCTCTCGGAGTTTCCTGGTAGCCTCTTTAGGAATCCGTATATATAGTAGCATGTCATCTGCCAACAGTGGCAGCTTTACTTCTTCTTTCCAGCACTGTGTTTTGAAAGCAAACAAGGTGTCTGCCTTCAGGGTTTGACAGCTAGAGATGCCATTTAAATAACAGCTGGCATTTAGAGTTGTTGCCAGAATGAGTTTTCGGACGGGATTGCATGAAGGGAATGCATGTCTCGTGCAAAACAGAACATGAAATTTGGGAGACTACCGGAGTGTGCATTTTGGACGGCATTTGCTTCCTTCAGTACAAACATGCTGCAAATAGAGTCCACAGTCTCTGGAGACAGGGTCTTCAGGACAGTCATGAAGTTAAAATGAGGCCCTCAGGTTTGGCCCTAATTCAGTACGATTGGTGTCCTTGGCTTGTAGATGGCTATGTTTGTCTTGTTACTCTCTCTGTATATATCAATGGGCTCATTTCTGTTAGGTCATGTAATCTGTGGTCCTTGCTTCCGGCAGCCCCGGCAAATTAATGCACCCTTCATCATGAAGGATGAGGCTTTCTCTTTTGATCATCCTATAAGTCCTGAAAAGAAAAGACAGCCCTTTCAAGGAACAAAGGGGTCTGCATGACCAGCTGTTTCCACAGTCTCCAGTGGGTCAGACTTCCCTGAATAGTTTAGACTTCCCAGCCCTCACAATACTTTAAGACAATTCAGTGAGATCTCTCAATCTCAATCTCTCGTGCTCTCTTCCCTCCCCTCCAACCCACCTCAGGCAGCTAAGTGGGTTCTGTTCCTCGGTAGAACGCAGACTAAAACACTTGGGTTATACCCAGTAGTGGAACTATGGGGTCATCAGGTAACTGCCTTTGTAAGTTTTGAAGCAAAGATAAGAAGAGATTTTTCGAAGTGTTTGCTACATTGGACATTCCACCAGCAAAGTATAAGACGTCCATTTCTTCCATATGCTTTGTATTTTTTCTTTTATTTTTTGAACTTTAATTTTATTTTAATTTTTATTTTCTTTAATCAGTCAGCAGTTTTATACACATCAGTGTATACATAGCAATCCCTTTGCCCAGTTCAGCACACCACCATCACCGCCCCACCGCGGTTTTCTCCCCTTGGTGTGCATACGTTTGTGGTCTCCATCTGTGTCTCAACTTCTGCCCTGCAAGCCGGTTCGTATGGACCCTTTCTCTAGGTTCCACATACACGCGTGAATGTACGATATTTGTTGTTCCCTTTCTGACTGACTTCACTCTGTATGACAGTCTCTACATCCATCCGCGTCTCAACAAATGACTCAGTGTCGTTCCTCTTGATGGCCGAGGAATAGTCCATTGTATATGTGTACCACCACTTCCTTATCCATTGGCCTGTCGATGGGCATTTCGGTGGCTCCCATGACCGGGGTGTTGTAAATACTGCTGCAGTGAACACTGGGGTGCATGTGTCTTTTGGAAGTCCGCCTTTCTCTGGCTATATGCCCAGCAGTGGGATGGCTGGCTCGTACGGTAGTTGTAGTCTTCGTTTTTTAAGGAACCTCCATACTGTTCTCCATAGTGACTGTATCAATGTACGCTCCCACCAACAGGGCAAGCGTGCTGCCTTTCTCCACACCCTCTCCAGCATTTATTGTTTCTAGATTTTTTGATGCTGGCCATTCTGACCGGTGTGAGATGATATCTCCTCCTCGTTTTGATTTGCCTTTCCGTAACGATTAAGGATGGGGAGCCATCTTTCATGTGTTTGTGGGCAACCTGTCTATCTTCTTGGGGGAAATGTCTCTTTAGGTCTTCAGCCCACTCTTGGATTGCGTGTTTTGTGTTTTTTGATATTGAGCTGCATGAGCTGCTCGTAAATTTTGGAGATGAATCCTTTGTCAGTTGCTTCCTTTGCAAATATGTTCTTCCATTCTGAGGGTGGTCTTTGCGTCTTGTGTATGGTTTCCTTGGCTGTGCAAAAGCTTTTCAGTTGCCTTAGGTGCCGTTTGTTTATTTTTGTTTTTATTTCCACTTCTCTAGGAGGTGGTCCAAAAGGATCTTGCTGTGATTTCTGTCATAGAGTGTTCTGCTTACGTGTTCCCCGAAGAAGAGTTTGATCGTGTCTGTCCTTACATTTAGGTGTTTAATCCATTTTGAGTTCCTTTTTGAGTATGGGGTTAGGGAGTGTTCGCATGTCATACTTTTCCATGTCCCTGTCCGGTTTTCCCAGCACCACTGCTTGAAGAGGCTGTCCTTGCACCACTCTCTCTTCTTTCCTTCTTTATCAAACATAAGGTGACCATAAGTGCGTGTGTTTAACTCTGGGCTCTCTGTCCTGTTCCATGGATCTCTATTTCTGTTTCTGTGCCAGTACCATAATGCCTTGATTACTGTAGCTTTGCGGTATCGCCGGAAGTCAGGGAGCCTGCTTCCTCCAGCTCCATTTGTCGCTTTCAAGATTGCTTTGGCTATTCGGGGTCTTTTGTGTTCCCACACAAACGGGGAGGTTTCTGGTTCTAGATCTGTGAAAAGTGCCAGTGGTAGTTTGATAGGGATTGCATTCCATCGGTAGCTTGCTTTGGGTGGTAGAGTCATTGTCACAATGCTGATTCTTCCTATCCAAGAAGACCGTATGTCTCTCCATGTGTTTGTATCACCTTGCATTGCTTTCATCAGTGTCTTATGATTTTCTGCATCCAGGTCTTTTGTCTCCTTAGGTAGGCTGAGTCCTAGATATTTCATGCTTTTTGTGGTAATGGTAAATAGGAGGGTTTTCTTACTTTCCCTCTCAGATGTTTCATCATTAGTATATAGGAATGCCAGCGATTTCAGTCCATTCATTTTGTATCACGCTACTTTACCAGATTCATTGATTACCTCTCGGAGTTTCCTGGTAGCCTCTTTAGGAATCCGTATATATAGTAGCATGTCATCTGCCAACAGTGGCAGCTTTACTTCTTCTTTCCAGCACTGTGTTTTGAAAGCAAACAAGGTGTCTGCCTTCAGGGTTTGACAGCTAGAGATGCCATTTAAATAACAGCTGGCATTTAGAGTTGTTGCCAGAATGAGTTTTCGGACGGGATTGCATGAAGGGAATGCATGTCTCGTGCAAAACAGAACATGAAATTTGGGAGACTACCGGAGTGTGCATTTTGGACGGCATTTGCTTCCTTCAGTACAAACATGCTGCAAATAGAGTCCACAGTCTCTGGAGACAGGGTCTTCAGGACAGTCATGAAGTTAAAATGAGGCCCTCAGGTTTGGCCCTAATTCAGTACGATTGGTGTCCTTGGCTTGTAGATGGCTATGTTTGTCTTGTTACTCTCTCTGTATATATCAATGGGCTCATTTCTGTTAGGTCATGTAATCTGTGGTCCTTGCTTCCGGCAGCCCCGGCAAATTAATGCACCCTTCATCATGAAGGATGAGGCTTTCTCTTTTGATCATCCTATAAGTCCTGAAAAGAAAAGACAGCCCTTTCAAGGAAAAAAGGGGTCTGCATGACCAGCTGTTTCCACAGTCTCCAGTGGGTCAGACTTCCCTGAATAGTTTAGACTTCCCAGCCCTCACAATACTTTAAGACAATTCAGTGAGATCTCTCAATCTCAATCTCTCGTGCTCTCTTCCCTCCCCTCCAACCCACCTCAGGCAGCTAAGTGGGTTCTGTTCCTCGGTAGAACGCAGACTAAAACACTTGGGTTATACCCAGTAGTGGAACTATGGGGTCATCAGGTAACTGCCTTTGTAAGTTTTGAAGCAAAGATAAGAAGAGATTTTTCGAAGTGTTTGCTACATTGGACATTCCACCAGCAAAGTATAAGACGTCCATTTCTTCCATATGCTTTGTATTTTTTCTTTTATTTTTTGAACTTTAATTTTATTTTAATTTTTATTTTCTTTAATCAGTCAGCAGTTTTATACACATCAGTGTATACATAGCAATCCCTTTGCCCAGTTCAGCACACCACCATCCCCGCCCCACCGCGGTTTTCTCCCCTTGGTGTGCATACGTTTGTGGTCTCCATCTGTGTCTCAACTTCTGCCCTGCAAGCCGGTTCGTATGGACCCTTTCTCTAGGTTCCACATACACGCGTGAATGTACGATATTTGTTGTTCCCTTTCTGACTGACTTCACTCTGTATGACAGTCTCTACATCCATCCGCGTCTCAACAAATGACTCAGTGTCGTTCCTCTTGATGGCCGAGGAATAGTCCATTGTATATGTGTACCACCACTTCCTTATACATTGGCCTGTCGATGGGCATTTCGGTGGCTCCCATGACCGGGGTGTTGTAAATACTGCTGCAGTGAACACTGGGGTGCATGTGTCTTTTGGAAGTCCGCCTTTCTCTGGCTATATGCCCAGCAGTGGGATGGCTGGCTCGTACGGTAGTTGTAGTCTTCGTTTTTTAAGGAACCTCCATACTGTTCTCCATAGTGACTGTATCAATGTACGCTCCCACCAACAGGGCAAGCGTGCTGCCTTTCTCCACACCCTCTCCAGCATTTATTGTTTCTAGATTTTTTGATGCTGGCCATTCTGACCGGTGTGAGATGATATCTCCTCCTCGTTTTGATTTGCCTTTCCGTAACGATTAAGGATGGGGAGCCATCTTTCATGTGTTTGTGGGCAACCTGTCTATCTTCTTGGGGGAAATGTCTCTTTAGGTCTTCAGCCCACTCTTGGATTGCGTGTTTTGTGTTTTTTGATATTGAGCTGCATGAGCTGCTCGTAAATTTTGGAGATGAATCCTTTGTCAGTTGCTTCCTTTGCAAATATGTTCTTCCATTCTGAGGGTGGTCTTTGCGTCTTGTGTATGGTTTCCTTGGCTGTGCAAAAGCTTTTCAGTTGCCTTAGGTGCCGTTTGTTTATTTTTGTTTTTATTTCCACTTCTCTAGGAGGTGGTCCAAAAGGATCTTGCTGTGATTTCTGTCATAGAGTGTTCTGCTTACGTGTTCCCCGAGGAAGAGTTTGATCGTGTCTGTCCTTACATTTAGGTGTTTAATCCATTTTGAGTTCCTTTTTGAGTATGGGGTTAGGGAGTGTTCGCATGTCATACTTTTCCATGTCCCTGTCCGGTTTTCCCAGCACCACTGCTTGAAGAGGCTGTCCTTGCACCACTCTCTCTTCTTTCCTTCTTTATCAAACATAAGGTGACCATAAGTGCGTGTGTTTAACTCTGGGCTCTCTGTCCTGTTCCATGGATCTCTATTTCTGTTTCTGTGCCAGTACCATAATGCCTTGATTACTGTAGCTTTGCGGTATCGCCGGAAGTCAGGGAGCCTGCTTCCTCCAGCTCCATTTGTCGCTTTCAAGATTGCTTTGGCTATTCGGGGTCTTTTGTGTTCCCACACAAACGGGGAGGTTTCTGGTTCTAGATCTGTGAAAAGTGCCAGTGGTAGTTTGATAGGGATTGCATTCCATCGGTAGCTTGCCTTGGGTGGTAGAGTCATTGTCACAATGCTGATTCTTCCTATCCAAGAAGACCGTATGTCTCTCCATGTGTTTGTATCACCTTGCATTGCTTTCATCAGTGTCTTATGATTTTCTGCATCCAGGTCTTTTGTCTCCTTAGGTAGGCTGAGTCCTAGATATTTTATGCTTTTTGTGGTAATGGTAAATAGGAGGGTTTTCTTACTTTCCCTCTCAGATGTTTCATCATTAGTATATAGGAATGCCAGCGATTTCAGTCCATTCATTTTGTATCACGCTACTTTACCAGATTCATTGATTACCTCTCGGAGTTTCCTGGTAGCCTCTTTAGGAATCCGTATATATAGTAGCATGTCATCTGCCAACAGTGGCAGCTTTACTTCTTCTTTCCAGCACTGTGTTTTGAAAGCAAACAAGGTGTCTGCCTTCAGGGTTTGACAGCTAGAGATGCCATTTAAATAACAGCTGGCATTTAGAGTTGTTGCCAGAATGAGTTTTCGGACGGGATTGCATGAAGGGAATGCATGTCTCGTGCAAAACAGAACATGAAATTTGGGAGACTACCGGAGTGTGCATTTTGGACGGCATTTGCTTCCTTCAGTACAAACATGCTGCAAATAGAGTCCACAGTCTCTGGAGACAGGGTCTTCAGGACAGTCATGAAGTTAAAATGAGGCCCTCAGGTTTGGCCCTAATTCAGTACGATTGGTGTCCTTGGCTTGTAGATGGCTATGTTTGTCTTGTTACTCTCTCTGTATATATCAATGGGCTCATTTCTGTTAGGTCATGTAATCTGTGGTCCTTGCTTCCGGCAGCCCCGGCAAATTAATGCACCCTTCATCATGAAGGATGAGGCTTTCTCTTTTGATCATCCTATAAGTCCTGAAAAGAAAAGACAGCCCTTTCAAGGAAAAAAGGGGTCTGCATGACCAGCTGTTTCCACCGTCTCCAGTGGGTCAGACTTCCCTGAATAGTTTAGACTTCCCAGCCCTCACAATACTTTAAGACAATTCAGTGAGATCTCTCAATCTCAATCTCTCGTGCTCTCTTCCCTCCCCTCCAACCCACCTCAGGCAGCTAAGTGGGTTCTGTTCCTCGGTAGAACGCAGACTAAAACACTTGGGTTATACCCAGTAGTGGAACTATGGGGTCATCAGGTAACTGCCTTTGTAAGTTTTGAAGCAAAGATAAGAAGAGATTTTTCGAAGTGTTTGCTACATTGGACATTCCACCAGCAAAGTATAAGACGTCCATTTCTTCCATATGCTTTGTATTTTTTCTTTTATTTTTTGAACTTTAATTTTATTTTAATTTTTATTTTCTTTAATCAGTCAGCAGTTTTATACACATCAGTGTATACATAGCAATCCCTTTGCCCAGTTCAGCACACCACCATCCCCGCCCCACCGCGGTTTTCTCCCCTTGGTGTGCATACGTTTGTGGTCTCCATCTGTGTCTCAACTTCTGCCCTGCAAGCCGGTTCGTATGGACCCTTTCTCTAGGTTCCACATACACGCGTGAATGTACGATATTTGTTGTTCCCTTTCTGACTGACTTCACTCTGTATGACAGTCTCTACATCCATCCGCGTCTCAACAAATGACTCAGTGTCGTTCCTCTTGATGGCCGAGGAATAGTCCATTGTATATGTGTACCACCACTTCCTTATCCATTGGCCTGTCGATGGGCATTTCGGTGGCTCCCATGACCGGGGTGTTGTAAATACTGCTGCAGTGAACACTGGGGTGCATGTGTCTTTTGGAAGTCCGCCTTTCTCTGGCTATATGCCCAGCAGTGGGATGGCTGGCTCGTACGGTAGTTGTAGTCTTCGTTTTTTAAGGAACCTCCATACTGTTCTCCATAGTGACTGTATCAATGTACGCTCCCACCAACAGGGCAAGCGTGCTGCCTTTCTCCACACCTCTCCAGCATTTATTGTTTCTAGATTTTTTGATGCTGGCCATTCTGACCGGTGTGAGATGATATCTCCTCCTCGTTTGATTTGCCTTTCCGTAACGATTAAGGATGGGAGCCATCTTTCAGGTTTGTGGCAACCTGTCTATCTTCTTGGGGAAATGTCTCTTTAGGTCTTCAGCCCACTCTTGATTGCGTGTTTTGTGTTTTTTGATATTGAGCTGCATGAGCTGCTCGTAATATTGGAGATGAATCCTTTGTCAGTTGCTTCCTTTGCAATATGTTCTTCCATTCTGAGGGTGGTCTTTGCGTCTTGTGTATGGTTTCCTGGCTGTGCAAAAGCTTTTCAGTTGCCTTAGTGCCGTTTGTTTATTTTTGTTTTATTTCCACTTCTCTAGGAGGTGGTCCAAAAGGATCTTGCTGTGATTTCTGTCATAGAGTGTTCTGCTTACGTGTTCCCGAGGAAGAGTTTGATCGTGTCTGTCCTTACCTTTAGGTGTTTAATCCATTTTGAGTTCTTTTGAGTATGGGGTTAGGGAGTGTTCGCATGTCATACTTTTCCATGTCCCCTGTCCGTTTTCCCAGCACCACTGCTTGAAGAGGCTGTCCTTGCACACTCTCTTCTTCTTTCCTTCTTTATCAAACATAAGGTGACCATAAGTGCGTGTGTTTAACTCTGGGGGCTCTCTGTCTGTTCCATGGATCTCTATTTCTGTTTCTGTGCCAGTACCATAATGCCTTGATTACTGTAGCTTTGCGGTATCGCCGGAAGTCAGGGAGCTGCTTCCTCCAGCTCCATTTGTCGCTTTCAAGATTGCTTGGCTATTCGGGTCTTTTGTGTTCCCACACAAACGGGAGGTTTCTGGTTCTAGATCGTGAAAAGTGCCAGTGGTAGTTTGATAGGATTGCATTCCATCGGTAGCTTGCTTTGGGTGGTAGAGTCATTGTCACAATGCTGATTCTTCCTATCCAAGAAGACCGTATGTCTCTCCATGTGTTTGTATCACCTTGCATTGGCTTTCATCAGTGTCTTATGATTTTCTGCATCAGTCTTTTGTCTCCTTAGGTAGGCTGAGTCCTAGATATTTCATGCTTTTGTGGTAATGGTAATAGGAGGTTTTCTTACTTTCCTCTCAGATGTTTCATCATTGTATATAGGAATGCCAGCGATTTCAGTCCATTCATTTTGTATCACGCTACTTTACCAGATTCATTGATTACCTCTCGGAGTTTCTGGTAGCCTCTTTAGGAATCGTATATATAGTAGCATGTCATCTGCCACAGTGGCAGCTTTACTTCTTCTTTCCAGCAATGTGTTTTGAAA